>NW_026997929.1:0-3446 GCF_035044405.1 Drosophila montana
TTTTTGAGGGCTGCCGAGTGAACCTTGTTCAAGAATAACGCATGTGCATCTTCGATGTCTTCTGGTGTTAGTATTTCCAAGTTTGGGTCTAGAGTTTCCTCTAGATCTCGTAGAAATGCAGCAATGTTGGCTCCAGGAGGCAGCAGACGACCTTAAATTGTCTTGCTCTTCGGGGGTTTCTTGATACTTGGGGGCAGAGTTTCTATTTGTCGTTGTCCCTTTATTGAAATTTCTAACCCAGTACGCAGAGTATCTGCATACGAAAAATTTCCACGTACTAATGCTGCTGGAATATACTGCTGGCGGTCTTTTTTGCCACTGACATTACTTTTCAATCCATGCCTCGTGATTTTAACCGCAGTTGATACAGCAGAGTTTGTCAGCCAAAGTTTCTTTGCATTGAGCTGTTGGGTGATTTTGAGCACACTTTCCACAGATATAAGGCCTCATGCAATAATTTTTTATATGTCCAAATCCTTGGCATCTGTGGCAAAGAATGGCATCCAGATTTTTCTTTGGTATTTCCACCAAGACTCTTTGTCGCCCTATTTGTTTGATTTTCAACGCATCCTTATTATTAGGTTCGCGAGCCAAATCGATGAAAAAGAAGTTATTTTGGATCAGTTCCTCAACAACATTTTCCAGGTGTCGGATTTTACGGGGGCGGGGGTTGTGGATGCGAAGGATATTGTGTCCATGTCTCCTAAACTCCTCCTTAGTCTTCAAGGGTAGTGCTGGCCAAATTTCTTATGATAAGCCTGTAGGTCTTGTCTTCCTTCAGTTGGTAAGTGAAGTGGTGTGCAATGTTCTCTTTGAGAAAATGCACTAAACTACGGTAAGGGTTTTCCACATGAGCTCTTACTTTCCCTTGTGATCCAACGTGGAGGGTATAATTGTCTGACCCAATGACAACATCAAGTTCTGTCTCCATCTGGGTCACATTGTTGACATTTTCGATGAATATGGGGGGTGGCTTCCTCGATCTAGGTACTCTGGATTCTTTTTCGGCATTCCGATCAATTTCCATTTCTTCAGCCAGCTCCTTGGCATGGGCTACTTTCTCCTCTGTAGGATCATTGTTTTCTATTGCCAGTAATGCAAATTGGTTATTGGAGTTAATTGGTCTCTCGTTCTGACGACTGCTCGTCGATATCTGAGACGCAATTAACTTCCCTTTCTTTGCGTTTGCCTTGGTCAAGCTTGGAGGCAACTTATGTTTTGTATTGGTCGTCATCCAGCTGAGTGCTTTCTAGGATGACTCGCCTTTTCCCTGGGTATTATAGGCTGGCTCGTTTGCAGCTATACTTGTGTTTGAGGCACAAAAGGTTTTTCCGGAAATCATTTCTCGAATTTCTGCAGGTGTAGCGCCAGCAACTCTTACATTTTCACGAAATCTGGTCGGAGCACTCTCGGCTGAGACGGAGCGGTAGTATCACCCATATTAGCAACTAGACTTTACTCCAAAAATAGCCAGTATTTTTGGGAAAGTCACTGCTGCCAAAGAGTGATTTATTGTGATCAAGTCACGAGATTATCGCTCAGCGCTGTCACTGTTTATGTCCGTTGCGCAGCTCTGGCAAACTTCCTATTGGTCTCTAATATGATCGTATTCGTGAGCGGAATAAAAGCTCGCTTGCGAAAGCTCTTTTTTATACCCTGAACCCATTAAAAATGGGTAAAAAGGGTATTATGTATTTGTTTATACCCTGAACCCATTAAAAATGAGTAAAAAGGGTATTATGTATTTGTGCAAATGTATGTAACAGGCAGAAGGAACATTTTCGACCCCATAAAGTATATATGTTCTTGATCAGCATCAATAACTGAGTCGATCTAGCCATGTCCGTCTGTCCGTCTGTCGCCCTAGTACCCGCGCAGATCGAGTTTGTTTCCCATATTTGATAACTTGCCCCGTTTCCAAGTTATCGATAAAAATCGATATCGAAATCCTGTTTTTTGATCAATTTTGGTAAACAATAAGAGCTAGAGTCACTAAATTTGACATGTAGCTTCTAGAAAAGTATATATATATCAAGTATCTTTCATTTTATACCTATCGCCTGTTGGAAGAAGAGGGTTCAGGTTATCCCCTAGTCGGGAACTCCAGACTAGAATCTCTTACCTGTTTTATTTAAATTCAAACAAATTTTCATGCTTCAAGCGCCAGCTCAAATCCTCCCCGCCTAAAACGGACTTTTGTGTTTTTTTTCTAATATTTTTTTTTTTTATAAATTGAAGTCCCGTAATATTTTATATGTTGAATATGTTATATGTTGGTAATCATATTCTGACCAAACGATACGGACTATGATTAATAACTGAATGCCAACTGGATCGAAGTGAACAGCAAATACTGCTGAGTTTTTCCTCCCAATTGGATTGATTAGGATTTATATAAGCTTTCATGGCTGCTATAACAGATCTATTGACAGGCTCGGATGCGATAGCTTGGGGATCGCGAACTGCAGTGTACGAGAGGTGATTTTTTGTGAATTAAATTGAACACCATTATCCGATACAATAACTTCTGGAACCCCGAAGCAGTGAAACAACTCTGTTTTCAAAAACGGTAGAATAGCAACTTCGGTCAGTTTGCGAACAGGTATCAAAAAAAGGAACATCTTGTCGAGCACAATAAATATGCCAATAAGACCAGCCTTGGAACGGGGATACGGTCCAAGATAATCAACCTATAATTTTTGAAAGAATCGCTGAGTCTCTCTACTTTTCCCATAGGTGGTCTTAGAACACGATTCGGATGTTTAGTCGCTTTGCGAATTTCACATTTAATGATATATTCTTTGACGTCCGAAACTAACTTTGGACAATAGCAATATCGTCATCATCTCTCTTGTGTCTTATTTATTCGAAAATGCGACGCTAAGTGATCATCATGAGCCAATTTCAAGGCATGGGGAGCCAACTTTTTGGTTAGCCATAATTTTCAAACCATGTCATCGGCAACTCTGTCTACTGAGGCATGCTCGGACCTTCGATAAATAAAGTTATCGATAACTTTGACATCCGGCATTTGAGTCTGATTCTGCAAAACTTTAGACGTCAACAACTCATAGTCTTGGGATTTAAAATAGGGAGACTGTATATCAATAAAGTAATCCACATCTAGAGCCAATAAATCCTCCGTGTGAGTACGGGGTAAGGCATCTGGTACAATATTTTTAATGCCCTTCCGATGTTGTATGGAGTATATATATCCTTGGAGCTTGAGAGCCCATCGAGCAAGACGACTACTGAGATTCGGTTGACTTATGATCCATTTAAAGGATGCGTGATCAGTAAGCTCGAAACTTGCGGATGCTTAAAATTGCAGCTAGGCATTCCTTCTCCGTAACTGAATAATTTCGTTGGCAGTTATTCAACTTACGAGACATAAATGCTATGGGGACCTCGTCACCTGTATCATTAATTTGGACGAGAACACCACC
>NW_026997930.1:0-2500 GCF_035044405.1 Drosophila montana
GACAAACCGGCAGAGACATACAGACAGATTGGCATACAGAAAGTCAGACCGAATAAGAGACAGACAGACAGGCATACAGAAAGACATTCAGACAGACAGACAGACACACAGAGAGAAAGAGAAAAAGAGAGAGAGAGAGAGAGAGAGAGAGAGAGATAGAGACAGAGACAGAGAGAGAAAGAGAGAGAGAGAGAAAGAGACAGAGAGAGAGAGAGAAAGAGAGAGAGAGGGAGAGAGAAACCTTTAGACTCGCAGACAGATACGAAGAACAACATATTTGCAGACAGACAAACAGAGAGGCTGACAGGATAATAGGTAGTCAAACAGACAGACCGACAGAGAGACAGACATGCGTTAAGATAGGCAGACACGAAGACAGCCTTACAAACCCGCAGACTGACGGAAAATTAGGAAAACAGACAGACAGACGGGCAGAGAGAGAGAAGACAGACAGGCAGACAAACAGGCAGAAAGACCGGCAGAAAGACAGAAAGATAGGTAGATAGGCAGACAGGCAGGTAGGCACGCAGACCTACAGACTCGCAGACATACAGACACACACGAAAAGAGAGAAATAGATACTCAGACAGGCAGGCAGATAGACAAGAATACCTATAGACTCGCAGACATGAAGACATAGAGACGGGCAAACGGGTAGACAGACAGACAGGCACACACATAGACAGACAGAAAGGCAGACCAATAGACTCGCAGACAGTCAGACGCACGGGCATTGAGAGAGAGGCAGACAGACAGGCAGACAGCCAGGCAGACAGCCAGGCAGACAGACAGGCAGATAGAGAGAGAGAGCGAGACAGAGAGAGAGAGAGAGAGAGAGAGACAGACAGGCAGACAGCCTTACAGACCCGCAGAGTGACGGAAAGTTAGGAAAACGGACAGACAGATGGGCATAGAGAGAGACAGACAGGCAGACAATTAGGAAAATAGGCAGACATACACACACACATGAAGAGAGAGATAGATACACAGACAGGCAGGCAGACAGATAGGCAGTTACACCTATAGCCTCGCAGACAGAGAGAGAGAGAGAGAGAGAGAGAGAGAGAAGAGACAGAGACAGAGAGAGAAAGAGAGAACGAGAAAGAGACAGAGAGAGAGAGAAAGAGAGAGAGGGAGAGAGAAACCTTTAGACTCGCAGACAGATACGAAGAACAACATATTTGCAGACAGACAAACAGAGAGGCTGACAGGATAATAGGTAGTCAAACAGACAGACCGACAGAGAGACAGACATGCGTTAAGATAGGCAGACACGAAGACAGCCTTACAAACCCGCAGACTGACGGAAAATTAGGAAAACAGACAGACAGACGGGCAGAGAGAGAGAGAGACAGACAGGCAGACAAACAGGCAGAAAGACCGGCAGAAAGACAGAAAGATAGGTAGATAGGCAGACAGGCAGGTAGGCACGCAGACCTACAGACTCGCAGACATACAGACACACACGAAAAGAGAGAAATAGATACTCAGACAGGCAGGCAGATAGACAAGAATACCTATAGCCTCGCAGACATGAAGACAGAGAGACGGGCAGAGACGAGAGTAGACGAGAGAGAGAGGCAGCAGCAGCAGAGAGCAGACGAGAGAGAGGCAGACGAGAGAGACTGGGAGAGAGAGAGACGAGACGAGAGAGAGAGAGAGAGAGCAGAGAGACAGAGCAGACTAAGCCAGACAGACAAACCGGCAGAGACAGACAGACAGATTGGCATACAGAAAGCAGACCGAGATAGAGAGACAGACAGACAGGCATACAGACAGACATTCAGACAGACAGACAGACACACAGAGAGAAAAGAGAAGAAGAGAGAGAGAGAGAGAGACAGAGAGAGAGAATAGAGACAGAGACAGAGAGAGAAAGAAGACAGAGATAGAGACAGAGAGAGAGAAGAGAAGAAGAGAGGAGAGAGAAACCTTTAGACTCGCAGACAGATACGAAGAACAACATATTTGCAGACAGACAAACAGAGAGGCTGACAGGAAAGGTAGAACAGAAGAGACAGAGAGACAGACTGCGAAGATAGGAGAGAGACACCTTCAAACCGCAGACAGATAGGAAAACAGCAGACGCAAAGAGAGGTGACAGGAAAAGCGAGCCGACAGAGCAGACAGACACGACGTAGAGATAGGCAGACAGGCAGGTAAGCACGCAGACCTACAGACCCGCAGACATACAGACACATCACGAAAAGAGGAAAAGATACCAGACAGGCAGGCAGAGAGAGAGAAGACCTATAGGCAGACAGACAGGCAGACAAGACAGGCAGAAAGACAGAGAAGAGAGAGAGAGCAGACAGGCAGAGTAGGCAGCAGACAGAGACACGGCAGACACAGCAGACACAGACGAGACAGAGAGAGACATAGAGACAGACAGGCAGACAGAAGAGAGAGAGAGAGACGCAGACGAGGCAGAGAGAGAGACAGAGAGAGACAGAGAGACGAGAGAGAGAGAGAGAGAGAGAGAGAGAGAGAGAGAGAGAGA
>NW_026997930.1:5000-22500 GCF_035044405.1 Drosophila montana
CAGACAAACAGACATGCACTCAGAGAGACAGGCAGACGGGCAGACAGACATACAAGCACACAGATAGACAGACAGAAAGGCAGACCAATAGACTTGCAGACAGTCAGACGCACGGGCAGAGAGAGAGAGAGAGGCAGACAAGCAGACAGAACGGCAGACCGACTATCAGATAGATAGGAAAAAAGGCAGACAGACTCGCAGACCCATAGACTCGCAGCCACAGAGACACACAGGAAGAGAGAGAGAGAGATACACAGACGGACAGATATGCTTACAGAGAGAGGGGAAGACGGGCAGAATAAAGGACAGGTACACAGATAGACAGACATACCGGCAGATAGACTGAAAGAGAGGAAAATAGGCAGACGGTCACACTGATCCACAGACTCGCAGACATACAGACACACAGAAAGAGAGAGAGACAGATACACAGACAGGCCGGTAGACAGATTAGCCGGAATACCTAAGGCCTCGCAGACAGACACACCGACACAGACAGACAGGCTGATATACAGACAGGCGAGCATGCAGACAGGGAGACTGGCAGACGGGCAGACTGACACACAGATAGACAGTCAGAGAGGCAGACCAATAGAATCGCAGACAGTCAGACGCGCGGGCAGAGAGTGAGACGGACAGGCAGACAGATGGGAAGACCGAACGACAGACAGATAGGATAACAGGCAGACGGTCACACAGACCCACAGACTCGCAGACATGCACACATACAGGAAGAGAGAGAGATACACAGACAGGCAAGCAGACAGATTGGCAGGAATACCTAACCCCTCGCAAACAGACACACCGGCACAGACAGACAGGCTGATATACAGACAGACAAACATGCAGACAGACAGACAGGCAGACCGGCAGACAGGCAGACAGATAGGAAGATGGTCACATAGACCCACAGACTCGCAGACATACAGACACACAGGAAGGGAGACAGACAGGCAGACAGACTGACAGATAGGCAGGCGGTCACACAGACCCGCAGACGTACAGGCACACAGGAAGAGAGAGAGATAAACAGACAAACAGGCAGACAGATGGGCAGGAATACCCACAGCCTAGCAGACAGACTCACCTGCAGAGACAGACAGGCAGACTTACAGAAAGACAGATACATAGACAGAGAGCGAGGCAGACAGAACGGCAGGCAGACTGAAACGTAGGCAGACGGTCACACAGACCCACAGACTCGAAGACACACAGACAGACAGGTAGAGAGACAGATACAGACAGGCAGGCAGATAGACAGGAATACCTAAAGCTTCGCTGGCAGATACACCGCTGGCAGACAGACAGCCTGATATACAGACAGATAAACATGCAGACAGATAGCTACACAGATAGACAGACAGAAAGGCACACAGACAGACCGGCAAAAATACAGACAAATAAGAAGATAGGCAGACGGTCACACAGACCTACATGCCCGCAGACAAACAGACATACAGACACACAGGAATACAGACAGACAGACATGCTGATAGAGAGACAGACAGACGGGTAAACAGATTGACAGACCGGCAGACAGACTGAAAGATAGGCAGACGGTCACAATGACCCACAGACTCACAGACATACAGACGCAAAGGAAGAAAGAGAGAGACACACATACAGACAGGCAGACAGATGGGCAGGAATACCTACAGCCTCGTAGACAGACTCACAAGCAGAGGCAGACAGGCAGACTTACAGACAGGCAGGCAGACAGGCAGATATACAGACAGATAGGCATACAGATAGTCAGACTGAAAAAGAGACAGACAGACAATCAGACAGACCGACATAGAGAGAGAGAGAGAGAGAGAGAGAGAGAGAGACAGAGAGAGAGAGAGAGAGAGAGAGAGAGAGAGAGACAGAGAGAGAGAGAGACAGAGAGAGAGACAGAGAGACAGAGAGAGAGACAGAGAGAGAGACAGAGAGAGAGACAGAGAGAGAGACAGAGAGAGAGACAGAGAGAGAGACAGAGAGAGAGACAGAGAGAGAGACAAAGAGAGAGAGAGATGAGAGAGAGAGAGATAGCGAGAGAGAGAGAGAGAGACAGAGAGAGAGAGAAAGAAATAGACAGAGGTAAAAGGAGAGAGACCTTTAGACTCGCAGACAGATAAAAAGAAAAACATATTCGCAGACAGACGGATATTAGGCAGTCCGACCGACAGACAAAGAGACAGACAGGAATACCTACAGGCACACAGGAAGAAAGAGAGAGATACACAGACAGACAGGCCGACAGATTGGCAGGAATACCTACAGCCTCGCAGACAGACACATCGGCAGAGACAGACAGGCAGACTAACAGACAGACAGACATGCAGACAGAGAGACAGGCAGATAGACAGAGAGGCACACAGATAGACTGACAGAGGGGCAGACCAATAGACTCGCATACAGTCAGACGCAATGGCAGCAAGAGAGGGACAGACAGACAGGCAGACCGACCGGCAGATAGACAGACAGATAGGAAAACAGGCAGACAGACACGCAGACCCACAGACACACCGGCATACACACACAGGTAGAGAGAGACAGATACACAGACAGTCAGGGAGACAGATAAACAGGAAATCCTACAGCCTCGCAGACAGACACATCGGTTGAGACAGCCAGGCTGATATACAGGCAGACAGACATGCAGACAGAGAGACAGGCAGACTGACAGACAGGCACACAGATAGACAGACAGAGGGGCAGACCAATAGACTCGCCGACAGTCAGACGCAAGGGCAGAAAGAGAGGGACAGACAGACAGACAGGCAGACCGACCGGCAGATAGACAGACAGATAGGAAAACAGGCAGGCAGACACGCAGACCCACAGACACGCCGGCATACACACACAGGTAGAGAGAGAGAGAGATACACAGACAGTCAGGGAGACAGATAAACAGGAAAACCTACAGCCTCGCAGACAGACACATCGGCAGAGACAGCCAGGCTGATATACAGGCAGACAGACATGCAGACAGAGAGACAGGCAGACTGACATACAGGCACACAGATAGACAGACAGAGGGGCAGACGAATAGACTCGCAGACAGTCAGACGCACGGGCAGAGAGAGAGAGGCAGACAGGCAGACAGGCAGACAGACAGGCAGACCAACAGGCAGACAGACAGATAGAAAAACAGGCAGACAGGCACGCAGACCCACAGACTCACAGACATAGAGACACACAGGTAGAGAGAGAGAAACACAGACAGTTAGGCAGACAGATACCCGGCAATACCTACAGCCTCGCAGACAAACACACCGGCAGAGACAGACCGGCAGACAGACAGATAGGAAAACAGGCAGACAGGCACGCAGACCCACAGACTCACAGACATACAGACGCACAGGAAGAAAGAGAGAGACACACAGACAGACAGGCAGAAAGATAGGCAGGAAAACCAACAGCCTCGTAGACAGACACATCGGCAGAGACAGACAGGCAGACTAACAGACAGACAGACATGCAGACAGAGAGACAGGCAGACAGACAGAGAGGCACACAGATAGACATACAGAGGGGCAGACCAATAGACTCGCAGACAGTCAGACGCAAGGGCAGCAAGAGAGGGACAGACTGACAGACAGACAGGTAGACCGACCGGCAGATAGACAGACAGATAGGAAAACAGGCAGACAGACACGCAGACCCACAGACACGCCGGCATACACACACAGGTAGAGAGAGACAGATACACAGACTGTCAGGGAGACAGATAAACAGGAAAACCTACAGCCTCGCAGACAGACAAGCTTATCTACAGACAGACAGACATCCAGACAGAGAGACAGGCTGACTGGCAGACAGGCACACAAATAGAGAGACAGAGGTGCAGACCAATCGCCTCGCAGACAGTCAGACGCACGGGCAGAGAGAGAGTGAGAGAGGCAGAAGGGCAGACAGACCGGCAGAGAGACAGAGAGACTGGCAGACGGGCAGACAGACAGAAAGGCACACAGATAGACAGACAAAAAACAGACAGAAAGACAGAGCAATACACTCGCAGACAGTCAGACGCACGGGCAGACAGACCGACCGGCAGACTGATAGGAAAACAGGCAGACAGACACGCAGGCCCACAGACTCGCAGACATACAGACACACAGGAAGAGAGAGAGATATACACAGACAGGCAGGCAGTGAGATTGGCAGGAATACCTAAAGCCTCGCAGACAGACACACCGGCAGAGACAGACAGGCTGATATACAGACAGACAGAGAGACAGGAAGACGGGCCGGCAGACAGACAGGCACACAGACAGACACACAGATAGACAGACAGAAAGGCAGACCTATAGACTCGCAGACAGTTAGACGCACAGGCGGAGAGAGATAGGCAGACAAGCAGACAGACAGGCAGACCGACAGGCAGACCGACCGGCAGACATACAGACAGATAGGAAGATAGGCAGACGGTCACACAGACCCACAGACTCGCAGACACACAGACACACAGGTAGAGAGAGAGAGAGTTACACAGACAGTCAGGGAGACAGATAAACAGGAAAACCTACAGCCTCGCAGACAGACACATCGGCAGAGACAGGCAAGCTGATCTACAGACAGACAGACATCCAGACAGAGAGACAGGCTGACTGACAGACAGGCACACAAATAGAGAGACAGAGGTGCAGACCAATCGACTCGCAGACAGTCAGACGCACGGGCAGAGAGAGAGTGAGAGAGGCAGAAGGGCAGACAAACAGGCAGACCGACCGGCAGACAGACCGGCAGAGAGACAGATAGACTGGCAGACGGGCAGACAGATGGAAAGGCACACAGATAGACAGACAAAAAGACAAACAGAAAGACAGAGCAATACACTCGCAGACAGTCAGACGCACGGGCAAACAGACCGACCGGCAGACTGATAGGAAAACAGGCAGACAGACACGCAGGCCCACAGACTCGCAAACATGCAGACACACAGGAAGAGATAGAGATATACACAGACAGGCAGGCAGTGAGATTGGCAGGAATACCTACAGCCTCGCAGACAGACACACCGGCAGAGACAGACAGGCTGATATACAGACAGACAGAGAGACAGGAAGACGGGCCGGCAGACAGACAGGCACACAGACAGACACACAGATAGACAGACAGAAAGGCAGACCTATAGACTCGCAGACAGTTAGACGCACAGGCGGAGAGAGATAGGCAGACAAGCAGACAGACAGGCAGACCGACAGGCAGACTGACCGGCAGACATACAGACAGATAGGAAGATAGGCAGACGGTCACACAGACTCGCAGACACACAGACACACAGATAAAGAGAGAGTTACACAGACAGTCAGGCAGACAGATAGAAAGCAATACCTACATCCTCGCAGACAGACACACCGGCAGAGACAGACAGGCTGATATACAGACAGACGGACATGCAGACAGACGGACATGCAGACAGGCAGATTGGCAGACAGACAGACAGGCACACTGATAGACAGACAGAAAAGCAGACCAATAGACTCGCAGACAGTCAGACGCACGGGCAGACAGGCAGACAGGTAGGAAAACAGGCAGACTGACACGCAGACCCACACAATCTCATACATAGGGATACACAGGAAGATAGAGAGACACACAGACAGTCAGGCAGACAGATACCCGGGAATACCTACAGCCTCTCTGACAGACACACCGGCAGAGACAGACAGGCTGATCTACAGACAGACGGACATGCAGACAGAGAGACAGGCAGACGGACACACAGGCAGACAGGCACACAGATAGACAGACAGAAAGGCAGACCAATAGACTCGCAGACAGTCAAACGAACGGGCAGAGAGAGAAACAGACAGGCAGACCGACGGGCAGATATACACGCAGAAACACAGGAAGAGAGAGAAAGATACACAGACAGTCAGGAAGACAGATACCCGGGAATACCTACAGCCTCGCAGACAAACACACCGGCAGAGACAGACCGGCAGACAGACAGACAGATAGGAAGACAGGCACGCAGACCCACAGACTCACAGACATACAGACGCAAAGGAAGAAAGAGAGAGACACACAGACAGACATGCAGACAGATGGGCAGGAATACCTACAGCCTCGTAGACAGACTCACAAGCAGAGGCAGACAGGCAGACTTACAGACAGGCAGGCAGACAGGCAGATATACAGACAGATAGGCATACAGATAGTCAGACTGAAAAAGAGACAGACAGACAATCAGACAGACCGACATAGAGAGAGAGAGAGAGAGACGAGAGAGAGAGAGAGACAGAGAGAGAGAAAGAGAGACAGAGAGAGACAGAGAGAGAGACAGAGAGAGAGACAGAGAGAGAGACAGAGACAGAGAGAGAGAGAGAGAGAGATAGAGAGATAGAGAGAGAGAGAGAGAGAGAGAGAGAGAGAGAGATAGCGAGAGAGAGCGAGAGAGACAGAGAGAGAGAAATATACGGAGGTAAAAGGAGAGAGGCCTTTAGACTCGCAGACAGATAAAAAGAAAAACATATTCGCAGACAGACGGATATTAGGCAGTCCGACCGACAGACAAAGAGACAGACAGGAATACCTACAGGCACACAGGAAGAAAGAGCGAGATACACAGACAGACAGGCCGACAGATTGGCAGGAATACCTACAGCCTCGCAGACAGACACATCGGCAGAGACAGACAGGCAGACTAACAGACAGACAGACATGCAGACAGAGAGACAGGCAGACAGACAGAGAGGCACACAGATAGACTGACAGAGGGGCAGACCAATAGACTCGCAGACAGTCAGACGCAATGGCAGCAAGAGAGGGACAGACAGACAGGCAGACCGACCGGCATTTTAACAGACAGATAGGAAAACAGGCAGACAGACACACAGACCCACAGACACGCCGGCATACACACACAGGTAGAGAGAGACAGATACACAGACAGTCAGGGAGACAGATAAACAGGAAAACCTACAGCCTCGCAGACAGACACATCGGCAGAGACAGCCAGGCTGATATACAGGCAGACAGACATGCAGACAGAGAGACAGGCAGACTGACAGACAGGCACACAGATAGACAGACAGAGGGGCAGACCAATAGACTCGCCGACAGTCAGACGCAAGGGCAGAAAGAGAGGGACAGACAGACAGACAGGCAGACCGACCGTCAGATAGACAGACAGATAGGACAACAGGCAGGCAGACACGCAGACCCACAGACTCGCCGGCATACACAGGTAGAGAGAGAGAGATACACAGACAGTCAGGGAGACAGATAAACAGGAAAACCTACAGCCTCGCAGACAGACACATCGGCAGAGACAGCCAGGCTTATATACAGACAGACAGACATGCAGACAGAGAGACAGGCAGACTGACAGACAGGCACACAGATAGACAGACAGAGGGGCAGACCAATAGACTCGCAGACAGTCAGACGCACGGGCAGAGAGAGAGGGAGAGGCAGACAGGCAGACAGACAGGCAGACCAACCGGCAGGCAGACAGACAGATAGAAAAACAGGCAGACAGGCACGCAGACCCACAGACTCACAGACATAGAGACACACAGGTAAGGAGAGAGAAACACAGACAGTCAGGCAGACAGATACCCGGCAATACCTACAGCCTCGCAGACAAACACACCGGCAGAGACAAACCGGCAGACAGACAGATAGGAAAACAGGCAGACAGGCACGCAGACCCACAGACTCACAGACATACAGACGCACAGGAAGAAAGAGAGAGACACACAGACAGACAGAAAGATAGAAAGATAGAATGATAGGCAGGAAAACCAACAGCCTCGCAGACAGACACATCGGCAGAGACAGACAGGCAGACTAACAGACAGACAGACATGCAGACAGAGAGACAGGCAGACAGACAGAGAGGCAAACAGACAGAGAGGCACACAGATAGACTGACAGAGGGGCAGACCAATAGACTCGCAGACAGTCAGACGCAATGGCAGCAAGAGAGGGACAGACAGACAGGCAGACCGACCGGCAGATAGACAGACAGATAGGAAAACAGGCAGACAGACACGGAGACCCATAGACACGCCGGCATACACACACAGGTAGAGAGAGACAGATACACAGACAGTCAGGGAGACAGATAAACAGGAAAACCTACAGCGTCGCAGACAGACACATCGGCAGAGACAGCCAGGCTGATATATAGGCAGACAGACATGCAGACAGAGAGACAGGCAGACTGACAGACAGGCACACAGATAGACAGACAGAGGGGCAGACCAATAGACTCGCCGACAGTCAGACGCAAGGGCAGAAAGAGAGGGACAGACAGACAGACAGGCAGACCGACCGGCAGATAGACAGACAGATAGGAAAACAGGCAGGCAGACACGCAGACCCACAGACACGCCGGCATACACACACAGGTAGAGAGAGAGAGATACACAGACAGTCAGGGAGACAGATAAACAGGAAAACCTACAGCCTCGCAGACAGGCACATCGGCAGAGACAGCCAGGCTGATACACAGGCAGACAGACATGCAGACAGAGAGACAGGCAGACTGACATACAGGCACACAGATAGACAGACAGAGGGGCAGACCAATAGACTCGCAGACAGTCAGACGCACGGGCAGAGAGAGAGAGGCAGACAGGCAGACAGACAGGCAGACCAACCGGCAGGCAGACAAACAGATAGAAAAACAGGCAGACCCACAGACTCACAGACATAGAGACACACAGGTAGAGAGAGAGAAACACAGACAGTCAGGCAGACAGATACCCGGCAATACCTACAGCCTCGCAGACAAACACACCGGCAGAGACAAACCGGCATACAGACAGATAGGAAAACAGGCAGACAGGCACGCAGACCCACAGACTCACGGACATACAGACGCACAGGAAGAAAGAGAGAGACACACAGACAGACAGGCAGAAAGATAGGCAGGAAAACCAACAGCCTCGCAGACAGACACATCGGCAGAGACAGACAGGCAGACTAACAGACAGACAGACATGCAGACAGAGAGACAGGCAGACAGACAGAGAGGCACACAGATAGACAGACAGAGGGGCAGACCAATAGACTCGCAGACAGTCAGACGCAAAGGCAGCAAGAGAGGGACAGACAGACAGACAGACAGGCAGACCGACCGGCAGATAGACAGACAGATAGGAAAACAGGCAGACAGACACGCAGACCCACAGACAGACAGGCACACAGATAGACAGACAGAAAGGCAGATCAATAGACTTGCAGACAGTCAAACGAACGGGCAGAGAGAGAGACAGACAGGCAGACCGACCGGCAGGCAGACACAGAGTTAGGAAAACAGGCAGATATTCACGCTGACACACAGACACACAGGAAGAGAGAGAAAGATACACAGACAGTCAGGAAGACAGATACCCGGGAATACCTACAGCCTCGCAGACAAACACACCGGCAGAGACAGACCGGCAGACAGACAGACAGATAGGAAGACAGGCACGCAGACCCACAGACTCACAGACATACAGACGCAAAGGAAGAAAGAGAGAGACACACAGACAGACAGGCATACAGATGGGCAGGAATACCTACAGCCTCGCAGACAGACACATCGGCAGAGGCAGTAAAGCAGACTAACAGACAGACAGACATGCAGACAGAGAGACCGGCAGACAGACAGAGAGGCACACAGATAGACTGACAGAGGGGCAGACCAATAGACTCGCAGACAGTCAGACGCAATGGCAGCAAGAGAGGAACAGACAGACAGGCAGACCGACCGGCAGATAGACAGACAGATAGGAAAACAGGCAGACAGACACGCAGACCCACAGACACGCCGGCATACACACACAGGTAGAGAGAGACAGATACACAGACAGTCAGGGAAACAGATAAACCGGAAAACCTACAGCCTCGCAGACAGACACATCGGCAGAGACAGCCAGGCTGATATACAGGCAGACAGACATGCAGACAGAGAGACAGGCAGACTGACAGACAGGCACACAGATAGACAGACAGAGGGGCAGACCAATAGACTCGCCAACAGTCAGACGCAAGGGCAGAAAGAGAGGGACAGACAGACAGACAGGCAGACCGACCGGCAGATAGACATACAGATAGGACAACAGGCAGGCAGACACGGAGACCCACAGACACGCCGGCATACACACACAGGTAGAGAGAGAGAGAGATACACAGACAGTCAGGAAAACAGATAAACAGGAAAACCTACAGCCTCGCAGACAGACACATCGGCATAGACAGCCAGGATGATATACAGGCAGACAGACATGCAGACAGAGAGACAGGCAGACTGACATACAGGCACACAGATAGACAAACAGAGGGGCAGACCAATAGACTCGCAGACAGTAAGACGCACGGGCAGAGAGAGAGAGGCAGACAGGCAGACAGACAGGCAGACCAACCGGCAGGCAGACAGACAGATAGAGAAACAGGCAGACAGACACGCAGACCCACAGACTCACAGACATAGAGACACACAGGTAGAGAGAGAGAAACACAGACAGTCAGGCAGACAGATACCCGGCAATACCTACAGCCTCGCAGACAAACACACCGGCAGAGACAGACCGGCAGACAGACAGATAGGAAAACAGGCAGACAGGCACGCAGACCCACAGACATACAGACGCACAGGAAGAAAGAGAGAGACACACAGACAGACAGGCAGAAAGATAGGCAGGAAAACCAACAGCCTCGCAGACAGACACATCGGCAGAGACAGACAGGCAGACTAACAAACAGACAGACATGCTGACAGAGAGACAGGCAGACAGACAGAGAGGCACACAGATAGACATACAGAGGGGCAGACCAATAGACTCGCAGACAGTCAGACGCAAGGGCAGCAAGAGAGGGACAGACAGACAGACAGACAGGCAGACCGACCGGCAGATAGACAGACAGATAGGAAAACAGGCAGACAGACACGCAGACCCACAGCCACGCCGGCATACACACACAGGTAGAGAGAGACAGATACACAGACTGTCAGGGAGACAGATAAAAAGGAAAACCTACAGCCTCGCAGACAGACACATCGGCAGAGACAGGCAAGCTGATCTACAGACAGACAGACATCCAGACAGAGAGACAGGCTGACTGGCAGACAGGCACACAAATAGAGAGACAGAGGTGCAGACCAATCGCCTCGCAGACAGTCAGACGTACGGGCAGAGAGAGAGTGAGAGAGGCAGAAGGGCAGACAGACCGGCAGAGAGACAGAGAGACTGGCAGACGGGCAGACAGACAGAAAGGCACACAGATAGACAGACAAAAAGACAGACAGAAAGACAGAGCAATACACCCGCAGACAGTCAGACGCACGGGCAGACAGACCGACAGGCAGACTGATAGGAAAACAGGCAGACAGACACGCAGGCCCACAGACTCGCAGACATACAGACACACAGGAAGAGAGAGAGATATACACAGACAGGCAGGCAGTGAGATTGGCAGGAATACCTAAAGCCTCGCAGACAGACACACCGGCAAAGACAGACAGGCTGATATACAGACAGACAGAGAGACAGGAAGACGGGCCGGCAGACAGACAGGCACACAGACAGACACACAGATAGACAGACAGAAAGGCAGACCTATAGACTCGCAGACAGTTAGACGCACAGGCGGAGAGAGATAGGCAGACAAGCAGACAGACAGGCAGACCGACCGGCAGACAGATAGGAAGATAGGCAGACGCTCACACAGACCCACAGACTCGCAGAGAGAGAGAGTTACACAGACAGCCAGGCAGACAGATATACAGCAATACCTACATCCTCGCAGACAGACACACCGGCAGAGACCGACAGGCTGATATACAGACAGACGGACATGCAGACAGGCAGATTGGCAGACAGACAGACAGGCACACAGATAGACAGACAGAAAAGCAGACCAATAGACTCGCAGACAGTCAGACGCACGGGCAGACAGGCAGACAGGTAGGAAAACAGGCAGACTGACACGCAGACCCACACACTCTCATACATAGGGATACACAGGAAGATAGAGAGACACACAGACAGTCAGGCAGACAGATACCCGGGAATACCTACAGCCTCTCTGACAGACACACCGGCAGAGACAGACAGGCTGATCTACAGACAGACGGACATGCAGACAGAGAGACAGGCAGACGGACACACAGGCAGACAGGCACACAGATAGACAGACAGAAAGGCAGACCAATAGACTCGCAGACAGTCAAACGAACGGGCAGAGAGAGAGACAGACAGGCAGACTGACGGGCAGATATACACGCAGACACACAGGAAGAGAGAGAAAGATACACAGACAGTCAGGAAGACAGATACCCGGGAATACCTACGCCTCGCAGACAAACACACCGGCAGAGACAGACCGGCAGACAGACAGACAGATAGGAAGACAGGCACGCAGACCCACAGACTCACAGACATACAGACGCAAAGGAAGAAAGAGAGAGACACACAGACAGACAGGCAGACAGATGGGCAGGAATACCTACAGCCTCGTAGACAGACTCACAAGCAGAGGCAGACAGGCAGACTTACAGACAGGCAGGCAGACAGGCAGATATACAGACAGATAGGCATACAGATAGTCAGACTGAAAAAGAGACAGACAGACAATCAGACAGACCGACATAGAGAGAGAGAGAGAGAGACAGAGAGAGAGAGAGAGACAGAGAGAGAGAGAGAGACAGAGAGAGAGAGAGACAGAGAGAGACAGAGAGAGAGAGACAGAGAGAGAGACAGAGAGAGAGACAGAGAGAGAGACAGAGAGAGAGAGAGAGAGATAGAGAGTAGAGAGAGAGAGAGAGAGAGATAGCGAGAGAGAGATAGCGAGAGAGAGCGAGAGAGACAGAGAGAGAGAAATATACGGAGGTAAAAGGAGAGAGGCCTTTAGACTCGCAGACAGATAAAAAGAAAAACATATTCGCAGACAGACGGATATTAGGCAGTCCGACCGACAGACAAAGAGACAGACAGGAATACCTACAGGCACACAGGAAGAAAGAGCGAGATACACAGACAGACAGGCCGACAGATTGGCAGGAATACCTACAGCCTCGCAGACAGACACATCGGCAGAGACAGACAGGCAGACTAACAGACAGACAGACATGCAGACAGAGAGACAGGCAGACAGACAGAGAGGCACACAGATAGACTGACCAATAGACTCGCAGACAGTCAGACGCAATGGCAGAAAGAGAGGGACAGACAGACAGGCAGACCGACCGGCAGATAGACAGACAGATAGGAAAACAGGCAGACAGACACGCAGACCCACAGGCACGCCGGCATACACACACAGGTAGAGAGAGACAGATACACAGACAGTCAGGGAAGAAACAGGAAAACCTACAGCCTCGCAGACAGACACATCGGCAGAGACAGACAGGCAGACTAACAAACAGACAGACATGCAGACAGAGAGACAGGCAGACTGACAGACAGGCACACAGATAGACAGACAGAGGGGCAGACCAATAGACTCGCCGACAGTCAGACGCAAGGGCAGAAAGAGAGGGACAGACAGACAGACAGGCAGACCGACCGGCAGATAGACAGACAGATAGGAAAACAGGCAGGCAGACACGCAGACCCACAGACACGCCGGCATACACACAGAGGTAGAGAGAGAGAGATACACAGACAGTCAGGGAGACAGATAAACAGGAAAACCTACAGCCAAGCAGATAGACACATCGGCAGAGACAGCCAGGCTGATATACAGGAAGACAGACATGCAGACAGAGACCAATAGACTCGCAGACAGTCAGACGCACGGGCAGAGAGAGAGAGGCAGACAGGCTGACAGACAGGCAGACCGACCGGCAGACATACAGACAGATAGGAAGATAGCCAGACGGTCACACAGACTCGCAGACACACAGACACAGGGGTAGAGAGAGAGTTACACAGACAGTCAGGCAGACAGATAGACAGCAATACCTACATCCTCGCAGACAGACACACCGGCAGAGACAGACAGGCTGGTATACAGACAGACGGACAGGCAGACAGGCAGATTGGCAGACAGACAGACAGGCACACAGATAGACAGACAGAAAAGCAGACCAATAGACTCGCAGACAGTCAGACGCACGGGCAGACAGGCAGACAGGTAGGAAAACAGGCAGACTGACACGCAGACCCACAGACTCACAGACATACAGACGCACAGGAAGAAAGAGAGAGACACACAGACAGACAGGCAGAAAGATAGGCAGGAAAACCAACAGCCTCGCAGACAGACACATCGGCAGAGACAGACAGGCAGACTAACAGACAGACAGACATGCAGACAGAGAGACAGGCAGACAGACAGAGAGGCACACAGATAGACAGACAGAGGGGCAGACCAATAGACTCGCAGACAGTCAGACGCAAGGGCAGCAAGAGAGGGACAGACAGACAGGCAGACCGACCGGCAGATAGACAGACAGATAGGAAAACAGGCAGACAGACACGCAGACCCACAGACACGCCGGCATACACACACAGGTAGAGAGAGACAGATACACAGACTGTCAGGGAGACAGATAAACAGGTAAACCTACAGCCTCGCAGACAGACACATCGGCAGAGACAGGCAAGCTGATCTACAGACAGACAGACATCCAGACAGAGAGACAGGCTGACTGACAGACAGGCACACAAATAGAGAGACGCACGGGCAGAGAGAGAGTGGGAGAGGCAGAAGGGCAGACAGACAGGCAGACCGACCGGCAGACAGACCGGCAGAGAGACAGAGAGACTGGCAGACGGGCAGACAGACAGAAAGGCACCAGATAGACAGACAAAAAGACAGACAGAAAGACAGAGCAATACACTCGCAGACAGTCAGACGCACGGGCAGACAGACCGACCGGCAGACTGATAGGAAAACAGGCAGACAGACACGCTGGCCCACAGACTCGCAAACATACAGACACACAGGAAGAGAGAGGAGATATACACAGACAGGCAGGCAGTGAGATTGGCAGGAATACCTACAGCCTCGCAGACAGACACACCGGCAGAGACAGACAGGCTGATATACAGACAGACAGAGAGACAGGAGGACGGGCCGGCAGACAGACAGGCACACAGACAGACACACAGATAGACAGACAGAAAGGCAGACCTATAGACTCGCAGACAGTTAGACGCACAGGCGGAGAGAGATAGGCAGACAAGCAGACAGACAGGCAGACCGACCGGCAGACATGCAGACAGATAGGAAGATAGGCAGACGGTCACACAGACTCGCAGACACACAGACACACAGGTAGAGAGAGAGTTACACAGACAGTCAGGCAGACAGATACCCGGGAATACCTACAGCCTCTCTAACAGACACACCGGCAGAGACAGACAGGCTGATCTACAGACAGACGGACATGCAGACAGAGAGACAGGCAGACGGACACACAGGCAGACAGGCACACAGATAGACAGACAGAAAGGCAGACCAATAGACTCGCAGACAGTCAAACGAACGGGCAGAGAGAGAGACAGACAGGCAGACCGACCGGCAGGCAGACACAGAGTTAGGAAAACGGGCAGATATACACGCAGACACACAGGAAGAGAGAGAAAGATACACAGACAGTCAGGAAGACAGATACCCGGGAATACCTACAGCCTCGCAGACAAACACACCGGCAGAGACAGACCGGCAGACAGACAGACAGATAGGAAGACAGGCACGCAGACCCACAGAATCACAGACATACAGACGCAAAGGAAGAAAGAGAGAGACACACAGACAGACAGATGGGCAGGAATACCTACAGCCTCGTAGACAGACTCACAAGCAGAGGCAGACAGGCAGACTTACAGACAGGCAGGCAGACAGGCAGATATACAGACAGATAGGCATACAGATAGTCAGACTGAAAAAGAGACAGACAGACAATCAGACAGACCGACATAGAGAGAGAGAGAGAGACAGAGAGAGAGACAGAGAGAGAGACAGAGACAGAGAGAGAGACAGAGAGAGAAACAGAGAGAGAGACGGAGAGAGAGACAGAGAGAGAGACAGAGAGAGAGACAGAGAGAGAGAGACAGAGAGAGAGAGACAGAGAGAGAGAGAGAGAGAAATAGACAGAGGTAAAAGGAGAGAGACCTTCAGACTCGCAGACAGATAAAAAGAAAAACATATTCGCAGGCAGCCGGATATTAGGCAGTCCGACCGACAGACAAAGAGACAGACAGGAATACCTACAGGCACACAGGAAGAAAGAGAGAGATACACAGACAGACAGGCCGACAGATTGACAGGAATACCTACAGCCTCGCAGACAGACACATCGGCAGAGACAGACAGGCAGACTAACAGACAGACAGACATGCAGACAGAGAGACAGGCAGACAGACAGAGAGGCACACAGATAGACTGACAGAGGGGCAGACCAATAGACCAATAGACAGAGAGACAGGCAGACTGACAGACAGGCACACAGATAGACAGACAGAGGGGCAGACCAATAGACTCGCCGACAGTCAGACGCAAGGGCAGAAAGAGAGGGACAGACAGACAGACAGGCAGACCGACCGGCAGATAGACAGACAGATAGGAAAACAGGCAGGCAGACACGCAGACCCACAGACACGCCGGCATACACACAGAGGTAGAGAGAGAGAGATACACAGACAGTCAGGGAGACAGATAAACAGGAAAACCTACAGCCAAGCAGACAGACACATCGGCAGAGACAGCCAGGCTGATATACAGGAAGACAGACATGCAGACAGAGACCAATAGACTCGCAGACAGTCAGACGCACGGGCAGAGAGAGAGAGGCAGACAGGCTGACAGACAGGCAGACCGACCGGCAGACATACAGACAGATAGGAAGATAGCCAGACGGTCACACAGACTCGCAGACACACAGACACAGGGGTAGAGAGAGAGTTACACAGACAGTCAGGCAGACAGATAGACAGCAATACCTACATCCTCGCAGACAGACACACCGGCAGAGACAGACAGGCTGGTATACAGACAGACGGACAGGCAGACAGGCAGATTGGCAGACAGACAGACAGGCACACAGATAGACAGACAGAAAAGCAGACCAATAGACTCGCAGACAGTCAGACGCACGGGCAGACAGGCAGACAGGTAGGAAAACAGGCAGACTGACATGCAGACCCACACACTCTCATACATAGGGATACACAGGAAGATAGAGAGATACACAGACAGTCAGGCAGACAAATACCCGGGAATACCTACAGCCTCGCAGACAAACACACCGGCAGAGACAGACCGGCAGACAGACAGACAGATAGGAAGACAGGCACGCAGACCCACAGACTCACAGACATACAGACGCAAAGGAAGAAACAGAGAGACACACAGACAGACAGGCAGACAGATGGGCAGGAATACCTACAGCCTCGTAGACAGACTCACAAGCAGAGGCAGACAGGCAGACTTACAGACAGGCATGCAGACAGGCATGCAGACAGGCAGATATACAGACAGATAGGCATACAGATAGTCAGACTGAAAAAGAGACAGACAGACAATCAGACAGACCGACATTGAGAGAGAGAGAGAGAGAGAGACAGAG
>NW_026997931.1:0-30240 GCF_035044405.1 Drosophila montana
AGGGCGGTAAGATTCCAGCTGAGTTAGCGGCTTTCCGGGTTTGGCGATCATAATAATATTCGTACATTTCCACTGCTTCAGGTAGTGACCAAGCCTGAGCATTGTATTGAAAATTAACGCGAGCGCCACGATGCCTTTGCGTGGGAGTGCCTTGGCTGCTCTGTTGTTAATTTCATCGCGTCCAGGGGCCTTCTTCAGCTCAAGCGCTTTTAGCTGTACTTCGATTTCCGCGGGGGATATGCTCCTTATTGGGAGAGCCATCTGCAGTGGCGCGTCAAGTGTTTCAGCCACTTTACGGCGCTGTGTAACATCTGCGAAATGGAAGGGCGTAAAAGTCGCTTCCAGGTGGTCAGCAAACGCATAGGCCTTCTCCTCGTCCGATCGCAGCCAGAGGCCAGAACGATCCATGATCGGGGAGGTATAAATTGATTGCCTTTTAATGTGTCTGGTGAGTTTCCACACTGAGAAGGTGCTGTTGCCGTCGTGGCCAGCTGCTTCTAGGAGGCTGTCAAAGTTTTCTCTTCGGGTCCTAGCCAGCAGTCGACGGAGCAGGTTGGACGCGCTGACCATTTCCGCCTTGGCAGAGGGCTTCTGGCTCCTGGCTTCTGGGTTAAGTAGGGAGTTTCTGAAGGTGTGAGTGCCAGGCAGAGTTTGCGGGGCTGCACGTCTGGCAGCTTCCGTAATTTTTGCTGTGATGTGGTCAACATAGCTCTCCAGCTCACTTGCCGTACTTATGGTGGTGACGTTGAGCTCTAAGGTTTCCTCGAGGTAGACGTCCAGGTTAGAGCGCGGCGGGAGCATTTTGCAGGTGCCAACGAACCGCTTGGGAGTCTCTTATAGCTCGATCAGTAGTGGGAGGTGATCCGAGGTCAGGTCCAGAAGACTTCTTATTCTAAGCTGCTCCCGTCTGAATCCCTTGTAGAGCCCGAAGTCGAATTTTGGGCCGAGCTGGTCGAAAAGGGTTTGGAAGTGTGCCGCAGTCACTCTTAAGGCCGGAGGGCAGTATACAGCAGCAAGGTTGAAGTCGCCTCTGCCGGATCCGAGTCGGATAACAGCGGCTTGCATATGCCAGTGGCAGGACGACTCAAGTGGATGGTGGGACAAGGACGACTTGATCAGTATTGCTGCTCCTACATGTTGGCTGTTGTCTGGGTGGTTGGCGGTGTGGAGAGTGTAGCCTGGCACCCTGACGGTGATACGGGAGCAGAAATGAGTCTCCGTGAGCAGAAACACATCGATGTGATGAAGCTCGTTCAAGGCTGAAATCTCATTCGCTTTCGAAAGGACTCCGTTGGCGTTCCACAGTGCTACCCTAATGAAGTTCATTTTGGACACTGTTATTTTTTGCGCTATTAATAAGCATAGTATTTAGCGCTTAAAGTAGGGTCTCTACTAGAGATGTCATTTTGTCAAACCTGGCGAACAGTTGCTCCACCCTGAGCTCGACGGCTGAGTTGGAACTGTTGTCAGCAACTGGATGGGATCGACTGGGAATGCTGCCTGTGTTCCTCCTGCGAGACGATGAGCGAGTTCTGTGCTCGGCGGGCTGGCTACCGCGTAAGACGCTAGCAAACGATTGTTGGCCGGGAACGAAGCTACGGGCAGGATTTATCAATAACTAATTCATCAATAACAGTTTTATTACCAACTATTTCATTATTAACGATTTCATCATTTAAAAATATAAAAAAAAAAATAAAAAAATAAAATATAAAATATATATATATATATTCATTTTGCTCTTGTTTGGTAACTTCATCTTCCACTTTAATTTTTATTTTTTTTGTAGCTTGTAACTTGTAACAAACAGAGTGGGCAACAAAAAGTCGGCGACATCTGGTCCAAAATCGAGAGCAGGAGAGTTAGATATACATCTGATGTCTTTTTATTCGCTTACACTACAGGCAGCTGCTTTGGCTTACTCTCTTCCATATGATATGTGCGATAGAACGGCATCGCTGTTTTTTAATCTCGCTCCCACTTATTCTCAGTGCTCTAAATGCTTTCTTTATGTTTAGGGATCTTTTAAATGTGTGTGTATGTGACAGCACAAGCAAAAATGCGCAGAAATTAATTTTTTTCTCAAATGTTGGAGGCATTTCTTCCCTTTTGAAGGGAAGAGTAATATGGAATAATGAAAGGGTTTGCCACGTCGATGCGAAATTCTTGCATTTTAGCTTGTTATTGTTGGAAAGGGTACCATTTAAAAGTTTTTGGACTTGCTATTCACGCATACTTGCATATTTTGTATATGAATGGAAGCATTTATGCGTTTGTGTGCATGTTGGCTGCCTGCCAATCCCTTGCAAGATTTGAAGTTTTTGTGATTTCTGTATTTCGGGCTCTACACACACACACACACACAAATGTGTGTGAATAGGCATATTATAGGCGCAAAATTATTAAATTACTAAAATTATTAAATCATCATTATTGGCACGCGTCTGACGCGCCCTTCTTTTTATGATTTTGGATTTGCCTCGAATAATACACTCCATTAACTGCTCTACATGAATATTGATGTCCTGTGCCAATATGTTTTTATACCCTGAACCTTAAAAATGGGTAAAAAGGGTATATTGTATTTGTGCAAAAGTATGTAACAGGCAGAAGAAAGCATCGCCGACCCAATAAGGTACATATATTCTTGATCAGCATGAATAGCCGAGTCGATCTAGCTATGTCCGTCTGTCTGTCGGTCCGTCCGTATGTATGAACGCAAGGATCTCAGAACCTATAAGAGCTAGAGACTTGAAATTTTAGCTGAAGGTCCTCCTAGTGCCCGCGCAGATCGAGTTTGTTTCCGATATTCGATAGCTTGCAAAGTTTCCAAGTAATCGATAAAAATCGATGTCGAAATCCTGTTTTTTGCGCAATTTTATTTAATAGTAAGAGCTAGAGTCGCCAAACTTGATGTAGCTTTTAGAATAGTATATATATGTCAAGTACCTTTCATTTTATAGCTATCGCCACCACCCTTTTACCACCAGAAAGCTATAAATCAAGTTAATAAAACAACTTGTCTTGCCAATCAATTTAAACCACAATTAATGCAATTGATAATACAATTGAAAATACACAAATATTCTATATTCTATCCTTCAATAAGATGTACCGTCGATAATATCATTAAGATCGGTTAAGAAATCCATAAGTTATGTGCGCGCGTGTTAGCATTAAGACTCAATTATTGGTGTGGTTGGTGAGTAGAGGCGGCGGCAAGTGGTGCGGTTAGTTGCGAGTTCGAACCCTCCAAGGAAACAATTTTTTTTTTAATTTTAATTTTTCTTTATTACTACTAAAGCAATCGAGCGATCTGCATTTGGTGTTGGAAGAAGAGGTTTCAGGGTATCCCCTAGTCGGGAGCTTCCGACTAGAACCTCTTACTTGTTTTCGCTAAAGTATGTGGCGAACACCTCAACTGGTCTCCAAACCCGATCCTCAAACTTCTGTCGTAGTTCCGACTTCGAAAATCCTCCACCGAACGCCAAAACCAATTGGTTTAGCATCTGGTCAATCGGACCAACGACTTAGGGTCTGCATGCAACCACTTCAAAGCACCACTTTTTAATTTGCTTATACCAAGCAAAAGCTGATGCACATCATTTAGCCTGTAGATTTGGACATATTGGAGAGTTGCATCGCCCATTAACGTACCTCACTTTGGCCACTTCATCGCTCAAGTTTGAATGCAAGCATTTAAGTTGGAGCCGACAGCGTTGCAAATTTCGTCGATTCTTCCAGCTGCCCCAGCGTTGCCGGTCGCACCTGCGTGGCCAGTTGCACCATTTATGCCAGCTTCACCCGCGTGATCACCAGCGTTGCCATCTGTTGACCGTGGTCATTCTTCAGTGTGACCATCTCCTAGCTGCAACAAATCGCCAACTTCACTTTCCTGCTCTCCCCCGTTGCTCCCGTAGATTTGCTGGTTATTGTTCACCGTTATTTTCGAGACACATCGATTTCAGCAACTCGGCGCCATTTGCTATTTCGTAACGCTGCTGTTGCATTATGATTTTCAACTCATTTTGGGCCTTAATTGTCTGCTTCTGGATTCTTTGAACTCCAAGTTCCTTTACAGCTACGTCTCGCATGTCCAATGGTACTTGATTTAATATCGCCATCAGCTCAGTTTTTGTACCCTCTGCTGGCAAATTTAGTAATGTCAACCAACTTTTCAATGTCGCTATTGACGCGTCCTTTATATTTACTTTTTTCAATTTTTTGAGCTAATCCCACTTCTGATATTGTAGTAGTATGATGTATTAATTTATTCAACTTATTGTTGGGTTGTCTCTTTCTTGCCAAAACGTCTTCTTACTTCTATCCTTGTAGACAGACTGCCCCACACTCCATCTCGGCAGTCTCTTTTCTTATCAATATAACATTTACTTCATTATCGATATATACTTATCATACTGTTATATTTAACATAGATAGCGACACTATAATAAAATAGCTAGGTTTACCAATGATGATCTTATCCTATTACAATACTATTGAATTTTATTTTTCAGCTCTGCACAATCCGGTTGAAAGTAAAACAGAGAAATATTTAACTAAGTTGGATCACTTTTCTTTTCAAAATATGAGCAGTTGTAGAAGAAATCCAGGCCCTCAGTTTACAACAAGTCCGGAAGAAGACAAGCATTTTCATAAATTAATGTATTCATACAATACGTACCCTATTCTTCTAAATAATAAGGGGATAAATTGTACTATATGTGATGATAAAAATAAATCAATTGGAGGCCAATTTCATTTTTTTTCCAAACCCAATTGCACTTCTAGCGTGAAGAAATTAAATTACAATCTTCTTCAATCTAGGAATAATGATGCCAAAAGTAATGTTTGTGAAGACAAAATGAAAATTAAATAAAAATCTACTTCTTAGGTAATTCTCGCCAATTCTCGCATATCAGTGCTAAAAGGATTAAAAACAGTGTGATTGACAGAAAGATAGTCCAAGTAGTATGTGATAATATTAATAAAGGGAAACTAACAAATACAATATTATCTGAAGTTCCGAAAAAGTGGTAAGTAATGTCGAGATATTAAAAGTAAACTAACATTAATATAAAATATGTTTTACGAAACTTAAAATTTAAGCCGGGAGTCGGCTGCACCCGACTGTACAATTCCATAAAACAGGGTAATTACAGTTTCTTCTTGGTACTTGGATTGGAAAAATACAGTTGTAATCCCTAGGCAGTGAAGTACCTGATCTTCAACGGCGTCAACAGATGTTTTGAACGCTTTGTCTAACGCGATTATACAAAAGTATTTGTTTAAGTTTCAGGTCTATTCTTTTAGAAGAGGGATACAAACTGTGTTTATACGGACAGGCAAATTGCATAACAACAAGGTGGACAGGTGATAAATCCAATTTATTATTTTTAACAACGAGAACAAATTATAAAAATTTAAAATTGTGTCACCAATATTAGAAAAAATGGGCGGCATAGGCCTATATACACTTCACACAAAACTATATATGTGAAGAACTTCTTGTCTGGCAACTTCATAACAGCTTCTGCTTAAGTTCTGTTATCAGGAGAATAATTGGGGTTTCCTTCTGATGAACGTTTCAAAGAACGTTTCATCTGTTTATAACAAGTAAGAGGTTCTAGTCGGGAGCTCCCGACTATTGGATACCCTGAACCCTCTTCTTCCGACAGGCGATAGGATAAAATGAAAAATACTTGATATATATTCTAGAAGCTACATGTCATGTTTGGTGACTCTAGCTCATATTATATTCCGAAAAACAATTCGCAGTCTCTGTCGCTAGTCCGTACTCGAAATACAATATTTCCTATATGCTGTAACGTTTGCTTTAAAGTAACATTGCCCCTGCTAATTTCCCTCAAAGCTACACGCATAAGTTTTCAAAATCTTTTAGCCAAAAGATGCCATAAATGTGGGGGAGCCTCTTTGCTGAAACTTAATTCGCCAATAATACTTTATAGCCCTTTGACTGCCAAAAAACACCGCCTTCCTCTTCATTAGTTTTAAAACCTCCCTTTAAGGACAATCAAAATACCCAGCTCGAGTTAGAATTGATTTTTTTCAAAATTTAAATTTACTGCCAATTCTTAATCAACATTCTTAGAAAGTAAAACTAACAGTTCTGCCCATCTAGTTTCTGTTGTCGAAAATGTTATGAAAAGGGCAATGACGGATTTCTGTTCTTCTCAATGAGCAGGCGAAGAGCGCATACTTTTCAAAACCCTTCAGCCATCATCATTACGTATTAAATTTCCTAAATTCTCCTTATTAAGGGCTTGTGCTGCCGTAATGCCTCGTTTGGCGCTCAAGTAGGCAAATGAGGTATAGTTCTTATATAACTAATTTCCATTCTTTTCATAATTGAAAACTATAACTATTATAACTATAAATATTATTTTCATAATAATATTTTCTACAGGGACATTTTCTACCATTGTTTCCTGGCCGTCCAGATTAACATCTTCTTCTTTTATCTTAATTTACTCAGGCTTAAGAAGATCTTTGTACTAGGTGTGATACTCTCGTTGTTGTGATCCCTCTCGTCAGTAGATGCATCAAATGGAGCTTTTTTAGACGGAGAGGACAACAGCCGCCGCTCGTCAACCGTAATCTGATGCTTTCTATAAAGCTCGGTGAGGACTAAAAATATGATTGAATCAGCCATCAACCTAAAGACTAAAGACTAAAAGAATTATGAACGCCTTTTCTCTAGAGGCGTTAAGCCTTTCAAGCAATCTGGGAGTTCGGGAGAACCTAATCCATTTGTTATAGGGTGGTGTAGATAAAAAGATGTCTGTTCTGTTTAATAGTTAATTCGGAAGAAAGCAACATTAAAACAAAGCTTCTGCCATTAGCAGCTGTAATTTTTTTAATTTTTTTTATTAATGGTCCTCAAAACGAGCGTATTCCTAATTATTCAATTCATTATACATACTTTACGAAAATTAAGTGCTAAAAGCCTAGTTAGAATACACAATTTTCTAATAACATAACCGACCGATGGAGGTATTTAATTTGCCAGTCCGGCCAGCTGTGCCCCTTTTCACAGCCAATTTTGTCAGTATCGCTATTAGAGCCTACAGCTAAGAAGAAGGGTGTTAGTAGGGAAAATAGTGCTCTTAAGTAAAACTACAAACAATCTCAACTAACTATATTATTTAAGAAAATACAATAAATAGGAAAAAATAAATTAAGAACTTGTTAACAAAGTAATGAAATGTAGGCTAGAAAAATAGAATGTTAAGTAGATAGGATAAAGAGATAGTAATGGGAAATCACCGACCCGGTGGGGGAAAATTTATAGCCTGCCCGGCAAACTATGCCCCTGCTCATAGCTGGGAAGTCTGTTGTGTAGTCTGTAGTCTGTTGTGCACGTAGATAAGAATAAGGGGCGATAATTCCTGGTTGGTATAGAAGGAACAGAGAATTGAAGTCGCCCTAACAGAAAAGTAGAATCTATATCGCCAGCAATCAACTTATGTAGGAAAACAACACCGAGAATTGTCCTACGGTTGGTTAAAGATGGAAGATTAAGATGAAACGGCCTGCTGGAGTAGGATGGCAACCGAAGATTAGGGTCCCAATTTAAACCTCGTAAGGCAAAAAGCAGAAACTGCTTCTGAACAGATTCAATACGATCCTGGCTGTTGTTATACTGCGGAGACCAGAAAACTGAGTTTAGAATCAAAAAGAACGCCTAGATCCTTAACTGTTAGTATACGTTGCAATAGAGTATTGTCAATTGTATAACTAACAAGATAAGGTGTAGTACGATTAAAGGTCATAAGCATACACTTTTAACAATTTAGATGCAATTGATTGGCCGAACACCAAAATTGCATAGCGTTCAAATCATCTTGTAGACGAGAATGAAGTAGGTGATTAGTGTATGATAAAATAAGTTTCACATCGTCCGCATACATAACTACACGGGCATGTGATATACGAGAGGAGATCATTTATAAAAAGGGTAAAGAGTAAAGGTTCAAGATGACTACCACCAGAAGTAACGTGAACCTGTTTTGAGTTAGTTAGCCTCAGCATTACTCTTTGGGTCCTACCATTTAAATAAGAAGAAATCCAATGCAAAAGAGACGGGGGATACCTAATCGGTCAAGCTTGAGTAGTAAAATATCATGGTGCGCAGAATCAAACGCCTTACTGAAGTCAGTGTAAATGACGTAAGTTTTCATTTTAGAAAGGAAGTCATCATTTACCAAGGAAGTAAATTCTAGCAGATTGGTCTTGGTTGACCGATTCGTTACGAGTCCATTTTATACAGGGGAGGCAACTGATTTGCAGAAATGCTGCAAATTCGAAGTGATTATTTTTTCATATAATTTAGGGATAGCGGATAATTTTGCAATGCCCTTGTAGTTTTGTATATCAGACTTTCCACCTTTCTTGTGGAGAGGAATGATAAAAGATTCTTTCCACAGAGATGGAAAATCAGAAGATTCAAGGGATAGATTAAAAAGCTTTAGCAATGGATAAACAAGGGAAGAACTAGACTCCTTGAGTAGACAAATAGGAATATTGTCAGGCCCAGGAGAGAAAGAAAATTTTAAAGAATTTAAAGGTAAAAGGAGAGAGGAATGGGAAATAAAAGGAGGAGGTATAGAACTAGAGGAAGTAATAGTATAAGGGTAAGAATTATTATTAGGACAGACTGCAGAGTAAGTTGATTAAAAAAATTAGCAAAGAGGTTGGCAGAATCAGAGTCATTGCTAGCTTGATCCATCCCGAGAGAAAAAGAAGATGGCAAACTTGAGGATTTACGCTTCAAGTTTACAAAATTGTAAAACTGTCTCGGATTTAGGGCAAATTGCCTTTTGCAGCGAGTTAGATAATTCTCATAGCATAGAGAATTCAGAAGAAAGAAGTTCGCCTTGGCCATGGAATATTTAGTTAAGACTGTACACGAGACCAGACTTATTAAACTTTTTAAAACATTTAGATTTTATATTTTTTAGATTTGATAATCTGGGAGTAAACCAAGGTGGCTTTGCAGAAGTAGCCGAAGGAATTGACTTGGGAATACACATATCTAAGATGGATTTTAAGGTGGTATTAAAAAAGTAAATAGCAGTATTCATAACAACCGAGTCTTATAAGAAAGACCAATCGGTTGCATAAATAAGTTCATTCAGCAATGAATAATTTCCTTTGCGAAAGCAACAGCGGGGCTTATTGGCTGATGAGCACGAAATGAGAGAGTTGCAATTGAACATTGCAACTTCTAAAGTAGGATGATATACATCCTCAGGAAGAGATAAAGAAGGGGACCTGAACACATTAGCAATAAGGTAGTCGTTAACAAATACAAGGTCAAGTGTTCTATTCAAATGATTAGAAATTGAATTGATTTGAAGCAACGAAAGGTCTATCATGCAATTTATAAAGTCATGCTGTGCTGAGGGTATTAGATAATTTTCGGCAGTGAATAATGACCACGAGATGTTCGGCAAATTTAAATCACCCAACACCATTGTTGGCGCAGAGCCGCGCATTAATTATAAAAATGAATTTGAAAAACATGAAGTCTAGTGTAAGTTAGGGCGGAGCGAGAGCGCAATAAAGCTTTATCACTCGCTTTGGAGCGAATTCGCATCGCTTCGCCGCCTTAGCATAACTCTATATATCTTCAGTTGTCGAATTACATCAAAGCGATACGCCCTAAAACGCTTAGGAGTCTTTTAAAGCCTCCCCAGTTCTCAATTTGTTTAATTATATAAAATAATATAATTTTTCATGGCGACCCCGGGTGGACACTTTTAAAAGACAATTGTGTGTAGGAAACAAAATCAATCGCGAGTGATTTCAAATTGAAAATAAAAATAAATTCTCGTCGGCCGAAAATATTTAAATAATAATAAATCTGTCCTGAGCCATCGGTGGAGAATGCCAAGGAAAGTAGCTTCCAAAGTGAAACGTCCGTAGTTAAGCATAATAAAAATTTGCATGCACTTATTAACCGCTTTGGAGATTCCTACATAATTAAGTATTTGTGCGAATTTGTGCTTCTGAGCAAATGATAATTAGTGTCAAAAATTAATTGTCACTACAATTTCATTTCGCTTAGCTTTGTCGTTCACCTTCTTGCCATCACTCGCAACCACTGTAAATTATACAGTTGTCCGAGACCAAGCGCTTGTATAGTGCAGTACACGCATACATATACACGTACAAAGCAAGCCAGCTGCAGCCCGTTTATTTTCGTTCCGCTTTGTGCTAAGCGGTGGCTGTGCAATTGTTTTTGTACGCATTTTTCGTTGGCGCGTTTCGGTCAAGAGACGCTCGCTCCCCTACGCTTTATTGATCAGGCATATCAGTTTTTGAATTCGTTTGGCCAATTCGATTTTAATTTAAATTAATAATAAGTTAATCGAATTTAGAGTCAAATATGGCTACCAAGGAAAGTTTTGACGATTCAAAAAAGAAACGCAATATGTCCGTTAAAAGCATAATGCGTTTAAATGATCAAATAATAAAGGGTAAATTAAACCTAGAGTCTACAGAGTTAGAACGTAGATTTGAAATGCTGGCCTCACATATAGATTCAGCGTTAAGATATCAGACTCAAGTAGAAACTTTTGACCCAGATGATGAGTATCGTGCCGAGCTCGAAGAACTTTGTATAACGACAAAGGCTCGTCTAAGGTCCGTTATCAAGACATTAAGTCCTGCAACGCCTACAGGCATGCCCGTTGCGGCTCCACGCACACGTCTTCCGCATCTGGCACTTCTAAAGTTTAGTGGAAAATACTCCGAGTATAAGAATTTTATTAGCCTGTTCGAAACTCTTGTTCACAACGATCATGCGATCCCGAGCATAGAGAAATTCAATCATCTGATCTCATGTCTCTCAGGTGAAGCTCTAGGCACTGTTAGAGCGTTTCAAGTCACCGAGGACAATTATTTAAAAGCATTGGACAGCCTAAAGAGAGTATACGACTATGAATGTCTAATATTTAATGAAAATATTTTGGCTCTCTTAAGCCTGCCAAAAATAACGCAGCCTTCTGCGGCATCATTGAGATCAATGATTGACACTGTCTCCGCCATCTATGGCTCGCTCCTGTCAATAGGTGATGACAAAAAGATTTCTAACGCGATTCTCATTCACCTCGTTATGAACAAAGTTGACCCAACGACCAGACGAAAATGGGAGGATCAACTCGATTATGCAATCATTCCACTATGGAGTGATTGTGAAACAGCCTTGAATCGTAGATACCAACACCTTTCTGCTGAAGAATCAGCCAAAGCTTCGTCCGCTTGCCCGAAGCCAGATTCAAAGGCTGTTTCCAAAAACAACAATCGAGTTTCGTTTTCGTGTTCTGTGGCTAGTGGAAGAAACGATCAAGTGACCCCAAAATGTTTATATTGCGGTTCCGAAGGCCATTCGACATTGAATTGCTCAGCATATGCCGCGTTATCAGTACAACAGCGGTTTGAGTTCGCTAAGGCGGCTCCTTTATGCATCAATTGCCTTCGAAAGGGGCACACTGTTGCCAAATGTAAGGCAAACAAGTGCAGAGTATGCAGTCATTCGCACCACAAACTGTTGCATAGATATTCTGCCGTTTCCAACATTCGAGCGTTACCACCACCTCTTGACTCCGCACATTATCAACCATCGATCTCACATACTATGTATGCGAATGTGTCTGATAGTGTAATCCTAGCTACCGCAGTCGTTAGCGTTAAAACGAGAAGTGGCGAGTTCGATTTGGCTAGAACTTTACTCGATTCTGGATCACAAATTAATTTTGTAACAGACGAGCTAGCACAACGATTGCAGCTGCTTAGAGAAGAGGCCAGTATCAGCTTACTTGGGATTGCTCAATGCAATACTCAAGTAAGAAAGAAGATTCATACAGTGGTGAAGTCGCGAGTCAATTGCAGCGAGTTCTTGTTAGATTTGTGGATTTTGAAGACCATTTTTGGTTACCAGCCTGACCATACGCTCAATGTCAGTGGTTAGAAAATCCCTGAGAACTTGCAATTGGCTGATCCATATTTTCATAAGCCACAAAAGATCGACATGCTCATCGGAGCTGAGACGTTCTTTGAGCTTCTGTCTGTCGGTCAGATTAAACTTGTCCGATTCTGCAAAAGAAACTTGTTGGCTGGATTGTATCAGGGTGTTACACGCCGTTAAGTCATGACAACACTCATGCTGTCAATCTGAGTTGCCAAGAAGAGTCTTATACCTCGATAGACAAAACGTTGCAGTTAAAAAGGTCCTAACAGTTGAACAGCAGTTATGTGAGAGCCACTTTCAAGATAATTTGAAAATACTGCCGTCAGGTAGATTTAAAGTAAGACTGCCATTTAAATCAGATCAGGTTGCTAAGCGTCGTATTTTGTCGCTTGTTTCGAGATCCCGAGCTTAAGCGCATGTACTTGGAATTCATTGAGGAATATTTAACTTTAGGTCACATGTCTGAAAAAGATGATCAGATTCCAAGTACTCCACACTACTTCATTTCGCATCAGTGTGTTTTAAGACCAAAAGCACATCGTCAGAGTTACGCGTTGTTTTCGACGCGTCCTGTCGGACATCGTCTCAAATTGCGTTGAATGACCTTCTAATGGTTGGACCGACCATTCAAGAGGAGCTAAACTCGATTCTGCTTCGACACGGCGTGTTGTGGTTGCCGAATGAAGATGCCTTTCAATTTAAGATTGACGATTCATTCATGGGTCATAGCGATAAAACGGAACATTCTCTCGGTGGCATCGCGGCTATTTGACCCGCTTGGCTTGTTAAGCCCTCTGATAATTTAGGCAAAAATCCTACTCCAAGAGCTCGTATTTCGTTGTTGACATCCAAATCTAAAGTAGCCCGCCTCTAGACGAAGACTCTTCCCCGACTTGAGCTGTGCGCGGCTCACCTTCTCGCAGATCTTTGTCATCGAATCAAAAATCTCATAAGATTACCGATTGAACGGACGGTTCTTTGGTCTGATTCTGAAGTCACGCTTCATTGGATTCGGTCACATCCTTCGTCTTTGGCAACATTTGTGTCAAATCGAGTGGCTGAACTTCAAGAATGGACAGAGAAAGCTGAATGGCGCCATGTACCTACAAAGCAAAACCCAGCAGATATTGTTCCAAGAGGCTGCGATGTCGATGAATTACTTGCGTCGATGTGGTTCGATGGCCCTTCTTTTTCGAAGGAACCAAGAGAATCCTGGCCGCTTAACCAGCATCTGAACACTTGGCGTGTTGTGGTTGCCGAATGAAGATGCCTTTCAATTTAAGATTGACGATTCATTCATGGGTCTTAGAGCGATAAAATGGAACATTCTCTCGGTGACATCGCGGCTATTTGACCCGCTTGGCTTGTTAAGCCCTCTGATAATCAAGGCAAAAATCCTACTATAAGAGCTTGTATTTCGTTGTTGACATCCAAAGACGAAGACTCTTCCCCGACTTGAGCTGTGCGCGGCTCACCTTCTCGCAGATCTTTGTCATCGAATCAAAAATCTCATAAGATTACCGATTGAACGGACGGTTCTTTGGTCTGATTCTGAAGTCACGCTTCATTGGATTCGGTCACATCCTTCGTCTTTGGCAACATTTGTGTCAAATCGAGTGGCTGGAATTCAAGAATGGACAGAGAAAGCTGAATGGCGCCATGTACCTACAAAGCAAAACCCAGCAGATATTGTTCCAAAAGGCTGCGATGTCGATGAATTACTTGCGTCGATGTGGTTCGATGGCCCTTCTTTTTCGAAGGAACCAAGAGAATCCTGGCCGCTTAACCAGCATCTGATGACAGATGAGATGCGAACTCTAGAAGTCCGCAAAACAGCTGTTAGACAAGCAGCTATGGTAGACCGACCAGATATCTTGGAAACTATCGATAGCGTTGGCTTATGTGTTCCGCTTTATTCAAAAATGTAAAAATCGAGAAGTACAATTTGAGAGTATCCCTACGGCGCTCGAAAGGAAAGAAGCTTTCGAGAAAATGGTTGAAGTCATCCAACGAGTTGAATTTAAAGATGACATAGATAGAGTTCGAAAGGCCACAAGCGTCGGTCATAGCCTGCAGCGTCTTAATCCAATTATACATGAGTATAATGGATCTTGGTGCTTCTTTTCGTTGTTGCGAGTAGGGGGACGACTTGTAAATGCTCCTATTACAAATGATACCAAGTTTCCGCTACTATTAAAAAAAAGCTCGCAATTCGCAATTCGCAATTAGAAGCTTGATTAGATACCTTCATTTGACGAAATATCATGCTGGCCCAAAAGCACTCGAGAGTCTTCTTCGTGAGCGACTTTGGCTACTCAACGCTCAAGTGGTCTGTCGTCAGACAGTGAGATCATGTATCCGTTGCTTTAAATGCAAACCTCCTCTGCTAACACAAATTATGTGAAATTTACCAGCAGATCGACTCCGAGCTCTCCGCCCATTTTCGATCTGTGGCGTCAATTTTTGTGGCCCAATTAGCACAACTTTTTGAATGCGTGGAAAGCCTACGTATAAGTCGTACATAGCACTGTTTGTTTGCTTCGCCTTTAAAGCGGTTCACTTAAAACTAGTATCTGACTTATTTACTAATACATTTTTAATAGCCTTTCAAAGCTTCGTTGGCCGCCGAGGAGTCCCACAGACCGTCCATTGCGACAATTCGACTTGCGAGTTTGAATTGAGGAAGAGGCGGAGGCAATTCGCGAATTCGCATCAAAAAGCGGATACAAATTTGCGTTCATACCGCCAAGAGCTCCGCACTTCGGGGGTCTGTGGGAGGCAGGTGTGAAGTCTGCAAAGCACCTACTCCTACGGACGGTAGGCAGCCTGCTGCTAACGGCCGAGGAGCTGCAGACGACTCTTGTCGCAGTAGAAGCCGTCCTCAATTCCAGGCCCCTGGGAGCAATCAGCGAGGACCCAAGCGATGGCGAGGCTCTAACACCAGGCCACCTACTGGTGGGAGGCCCATTGAGGCCTCTGCCAGCAGAGGGGACCCCGGACCAGCAGGGTCTCACCTGCTTGAATCGTTGGCGTTGCTCAAGCAACAGTTTTGGCGGCGATGGTCAACGGAGTATGTGCTCGGACTCCAAGTGCGGAGCAAGTGGCACCGTCGCCTGCGAAACGTCGTCGTGGGAGAGCTGGTGGTCGTCGCCGAGGACAATCTGCCGCCCCAGCAGTGGCTGATCGGCAGAGTGACGGCAGTGCACGCAGGAGAGGACGGCGTCGTTAGAATGGCAAAGATTTAGACGGCTAGTGGCGGAAATTTTAAAAGGCCGATCCACAAGTTGACTCGGCTACCCGTGGAATGAAGTCCCCAAGCGCTTCAAGGTGGCCGATGTTGGCGCAGATTCGCGAATTAATTTTAAAAATGAATTTGAAAAACATGAAGTCTAGTGTAAGTTAGGGCGGAGCGAGAGCGCAATAAAGCTTTATCACTCGCTTTGGAGCGAATTCGCATCGCTTCGCTGCCTTAGCATAACTCTATATATCTTCAGTTGTCGAAATACATCAATGCGATACGCACTAAAACGCTTAGGAGTCTTTTAAAGCCACCCCAGTTCTCAATTTGTTTAATTATATAAAATAATATAATTTTTCATCCGTAAATATGTAATTATCACGCACCTGTGAAGAAACATCATTAATACAACTAGTATGTTTCATATAAACTTGAATATTAGACTTACTAAAACAGAAAATTTCCGACTGGAGAGTGGCTTTAACGGCAATTAATACCACAACACCTCGAGTCGGCCGATCATTTCTATGCAAAATAATTTTATTCGAAAAAATTTCAAAATCAGATATTGCCGAATTTAACCATGTTTCTGAAAATGCAATTATATCCGCATCGAAGGAAGTGCTAGCCGTAAAAAGATTTTTAAGCTTAGAAATTCTGACATTCTGATAATGAATGGAAACTAGGTCGGAAGACGAATTTAGTTTCTCGGGGCAGTAACGGTACCTTGTATCAATGGGACCGGAAGGGTGACAGGGGAAGGCTGGTGTCGCTATTTTTGCTTAAACTGAGCAATCATGTGACGAGGCCAACATTTAGCATCACAAATGATTGGGAACATATCATGTGAAACATTTATTTTGAATGATGCTATAGCACGATGGGTGGAGAAATTAAATTTGGTTATTGACACACTAGCAGAAGATTTGCTAACAATATTGGCTGCCAATGACTCACAAGTGGTGTCAGACGAAAGTCGAGACAAAAAAACATGCCTACGAGGAGCAACAATAGTCAGAATAGGAGCTGATGGGGCTGAAGGTAATACACTAGTTGGTGGGGCCAAAGAGGTACCATGATTGCTTTTAACAATGTGGGCTAGATTTCGCGCAGGTCTACCTTTGCGGCCAGAAGTTGACGGGGCTGAAGCAGTTTCGCTGATTGGGGCAGGTTCAACTGCAGGGACTACTGGGACTACTACTGGGGATACAACAGGGGTAATAATTGGGCAATCGTTCGGAGAAGCCGATAATGACAACATTGGAGATAAATCCAAGTTGCTAGGCAGGGACAAAAGAGGCGTAGGTGTATGGACAGACGGAGAGGGCAACTGCAAAAATTGAGGATCTAACTGGCGATTGGGTGGAGACTCGAATTTCTAATTGCTAAGCATCTCAAAACTCGAGTCAAAGCTACTCGAGTCAAGGCTACTCGAGCTCACGGAATTATACATTCTGGAGAAATCAATTTGTTTGTCGATGCAATTCGGGCACGCCCAACGCAAGCCGCCGCAGCCCTTCTTGGCAATTGCAGCGATCTTGTCGCAATCACGCCCAGTGAGACCTGCACATTTAGCATGCATTATATTCTCACACAGCCAGCAATTAACAAATTGCGGCAATGCAGAATCATTAGCCTGCTTGAAAGTGCAAGGTTTTTTACAGCACCACATAATTTCTATCAGCGTTAGAAGATAAGCAGAAGATGCAAGAGCGCAGAGTGAAACGAAACAAGGTGCACAAAAATAGAGCAAGCAAACGATCAAAATAACTATTCGTACACAAACAAATTGTTTGGAGTGAAAGGCAACAGCAAAAATTTGCGAGAGCGCGATGCACAAGCAGAAATATGCACCAGCGAACAAACAAGTGTATGCACAGGGGAGCACCAAAACAATTGAATCAAGACAGACAATTACAACACGAAACTGACGCTGCGTTCAATAATTGCAAAAATTAACAGACGTACGCTGCACAACAGTTAGCACTTTGTACAAGTTATAAAAGCTTTTTAAATAGAGCGCAAAAATTGCAAAATTTAGAAATAAAAAGAAGGATTAAAGCGCAAAAATATATAAAAATCTTGGAGGATAAGTAAAACACGTCAATCACTCTCAACTGAGAATTCTCTCTGATGATATTTCAGTATCTTTCGTTTTATACCTATCGCCACCTCCCCGCCACCACCACAAAGCTATAAATCAAGTTAACACCCCGAATTGTATTGCCCACAAATTTAAGCTACAATTTTAATGCAATTGACTTTTTGAGAATACACAAATATTCTATGGCACGATAAGATGTACCGTCGAAAATTTCATTAAGATCGGTTAGGAAACAAACAAATGTTATGTGTATTAGCTGCGCACGTGTTAGCAGCAGCTAGCGCAAATTCCAAGAATTTCTGTATACATGTACACACACACATTCATGTGCGTCTTTTTTCAATTCTATCAACAGCATTGCAGTTGCGATTGTATTGTTTTCTGTGCTGGCAAACTTTTAGCTAATATGTTGTAGGGAAATATTTTAAATCAATATAACTTTGTCCGTTACTGTTTCTTATTTGGTGAAATTAAATATGCTGACTTCTAGCATGATAAACATGATTTTCTACAAGATTCATCTCATTTAAATTATTGCCGTACACTACAACTGTATTAAGACAAAGTGACAATTTCATTTCATATATATATTGCTTCTTTAGCAGCTTCGGATATAGACATATATTCTGCTTCTGTACTGCTTAGTACAACAGATATCTTTTTTTTTTATGCCCAAGAGATTGCAGATGCACCCCAGATAAATGCATTCCCAGTATACGATTTTCTGTCTCTCGCGTAGTACCCACAAGTGGCCTTTCCAGTTTTCTTGTAGTTAAGTTTTAGGTCTATGGTATTGTGCAAATAACGTAGTACCTACTTGGCTGCTGCCATTTGCTCGCTGTGAGGATAACTGTTCCCCTGTGATAACTTGCACACCGATTGAAAGGTATCAGGACGTTATGGCAGCGCTATGTATATCAGCGACCCAATAACGGATTGATACTCCGTCTCGTTAACCCTTTTGCAATTTGCTGAAGCGTTGGTATTTTTCGGCACTCGCACATGTCCAGCAGGCGGCTGATGTGCATGTGCTGGCCAACTAGCATTGCACCACTCTCCCTTTGCGCTGGATCTCAAGGTCTTAGAAATTTTATGCGGGCCCCTTGTCGACTACATGAAATGTAGAGGAAATGGCTTATTTAACGCTTACAAGCTCACCAAAGTCTGCACAGGCCATCAGCAAACTGTCAACGTAAACAGCTATAACGTTGATAGTATTCTTTGTTGGCTCTGTGTATAAGCTTACTTTCGCTCGCCTTGTAGCCGATTTTTCTAAAAACTTTATCGTACTTTTCATTCTAAACACAGGCCATTGAGACGATAACTTCTTCAGTTTTACCACGCACAATATTCCGTCGTCAAAATCTTCTGGCTGCTTCATGTAGACCTCCTCCTTACGGTGACCATTCGAATAGGCTGTTGACACATCATTGATTGATCGTTGATGTACATGCCACTTATATTCGGCTGCCATAGCTAACACCATACGGATAGTTGTATTACGGACAACTGGTTAATAGGTCTCCTCGTAGTTAATACCAGATTTTTGACTACATCCTTTAGCCACTAGCCATGCTTTATAGTGGTTAATTTCGTCACCTAAATATCAATGTAAATATCCACTTGCAGCTAATGGGTTTTAAGCCTGCTTGGAGCTTTACCATCCGCCACGTTTGATTTTTTATCAAGGCATTATACTTCTCCTGCATTGCGCTGTGCTAATTATGCGCCGGTTGGCCCGCCATGCACTCACACACAGAATTGGGAACTTCAACATTGCCGCCATACATCATATTTAAAATGTTATACTGTCATCCTCTTAATCTCGATCTGATTATCCCGGGTCGGCCAGGTCCTATAATGACTGCATCATTATCGACAGAGTCGTCACCATCCGTCACGAACTCTCTGCCCTTAGCATCTGACTCTGTAGATTCAGGGCTTAAGGTCACTTTACCAATTTTATTAGCCAAGTCGTCGTTTTGCTCCTCATCACTTAGTACCATTTCTAAGTGGTGGGTCATCACGATTTCCCAAGTATGCTTGTCCCAAAGGCGATATGCCTTCGCTGTTTCTGCATATCCAACCATTATATACTATTTGCCTTTCTCTTGAAACTTTTTTTTTTGTGTTTTATCCAACGCTTTGGCAATCGATCCAAACACCTTTAAATGCTTAACGACTGGCTTATGCCCAGTACATACCTCGCACGGAATAACACCATAAGGAGCTTTAGTTGGGGATCTATTTTTGCACATACAATAGACTCAGCCTATTAGATCTCGTTCCGCACTGTTCAGCATGGCACGTCCCATCTCAGGCAGGGTCTTATTCAATCTTTCGGCGACTCCATTCTGTTGGGGTATATTTATTGTGGTAAATTGCCGCTTTATACCCATTCTCTCCAAATATAGGTCAAATTCCTTGTTGGAATATTCATTACCATTATCACTTCTTTTTGCCTTCTTCTTCATACCTATCTGAAGTTCAACAAAAGTCAAATATGTTATAGATACCTCTCTGACTTCTGGTCCATAGCGCTCTAGCCATTTTATCAGTTCGTCATTCCCTTAACTAAGGCATAATTTATCCTGTGACTTTAACTCACAAAAATACAAGCCATCGAACTTTTTGGCCCTTAATAATAACCCTTTGTCATAGAAATTCGCAAACTCATTGTAAAAATTTATTTTGCATTCGGTAATTACTGCCTTGTCTACTGATATAAAATTCCATTGCAGCTCTGATGCATATAATACTCTATTCAGGGAAACCACTGTACCACGGCTTTGCGCCAAAATGTATTTATTTCCAGCGATTCCTATTTCTTCTTGACATTGCTCAAAGTCTTTGAACACTTCGCGTCGCGCAGACATATGTGAAATGGCGCCGATTTCGACGCACCAAATGCCGATGCCGATTCCCAGACACGATGCTATTCCAGCAAACGCCCGACCGACCCTGCCATTATCGCTGTTGTTCTCTGCCTGCCTGTGCCTACTATTTTTGCCGCTATTAGCTGCCTTGCTGCTTCAACATTTTGCAGCAAAATGGCCCTTTTCTCCGCATGTCCAACATTTTCCTTCATTCTGCTTATTTTTTCGAATTCTGTTACGACTCTTGTCTGACTGATTTTCCCAGTTAGACTTTTCGACTACCACAAAGGCTTGATCGGTACTTTGTTGCTTTTCACCTTTACTTTTGCAGCTTTATACTTCTTCTACTAGTTAACTCTTAGTTACGCTTAGGTACAGCATTTCATCGCGCGCATCTAACGCAACAATAAAATTCTGAAATTCCCCAGACACTGCTGGCGCCGCAAATTGTCCTCGGCGACGACCACCAGCTCTCCCACGACGACGTTTTTTTTGAATGGCGATGGTGCCACTTGGTCCGATAGGAGTACGAGAACTCCTTTAACTATCGACGCCAAAACCGTTGCTTGAGCAACGACACAGCTCACCATCGATTCAAGCTGGTCCGGGGTCCCCTCATCCCACAGAGTCCTCAATGGGCCCATCACCTGTAGGTGGCCTGGCATTAGAGCCTCGCCGTCGCTTGGGTCGTGGCTAGGCGCTTCAAAGGGCCTGGATTTGAGCACGGCTTCACTGCGAGAAGAGTCGTCTGTAGCTCTTCGGCCGCTAGCACCAGTCTGCCTAACGTCCGTAGAAGTAGGTGCTTCGCAGACTTCACACCTCCCACAGACCCCCGAAGTGCGGAGCTCTTGGCGGTATGAACGCAAATTTGTATCCATTTTTTGATGCGAATTGCGTCCGCCTCTTCCTCAATTCAAACTCGCAAGTCCCTAAACTGCCGACTTGCTCCGACGAAGTTCGTCGCGATGTCGCAATGGACGGTCTGTGGGACTCCTCAACAGCGGATGAAACCATTAAAAGTTAGTTGATAAGTCAGATACTAGCTCTAAGTGAACCGCATTGCAGGCGATGTAAACAAATAATGCTATGTACGACTTATACGTAGGCTTTCCATTCATTCGAAAAGTTGTGCAAATTGGGCCACAAAATCAACGCAAGTGATAGAAAATGGGTGGAGCGCTCGGAGTCGATCTGCTTTCAAATTTCCTATAATTTGTTTCACTGTCTGACGACAGACCTATCTAGCGATAATTAGACGTCATACACCATGAGTTGCCTATACATCTTTTCGATGTCAGCTGTCAGTGCATATTTGTGTAGTCTTATTGCCGGTCCAACCATAAGAAGATCATTCAACGCAATATGAGACGATGTCCGACAGGACGCGTCGAAAACAACGCGTTACTTCGACGATGTGCTTTGTGGTCTTAAAACACACTGATGCGGTATAAAGTAGTCTGGAGTACTTGGAGTCTGATCATCTATTTCAGACATTTGACGCAACGTTAAATATTCCTCCATGAAATCCGTACATACGCTTAACTTCAGGATCTCGAGACCAGCGTCTTTCAAGCGACAAAAACGACGCTTAGAAACCTCAAAGGAGTTACCAAGCTGATTGGGATCTGATTTAAACGGCAGTCTTACTTTAAATCTACCTGACGGCAGTATTTCCAAATTATCTTGAAAGTGGCTCTCACATAACTGCTGTTCAACTGTTCGGACCTTTTTGGCTGAAGGCAACTCTTCCAATGACCAAAATTTCTGCAACGTTTTGTCTATCGAGGTATAAGACTCTTCTTGCCAACTCAGATTGACAGCATGAGTCTTCTCACGACATTTCGGCGTGTAACGCCCCGAGGCAATCCAGCCAACAAGAGTATTTTGCACAATCGGACCTTCCTTAATCTGAATGGCAGAGAGAATTTCAAAGAACGTATCAGCTCCAATGAGCATGTCTATCTTCTGTAGCTTATGAAAATATGGATCTGCCAATTGGTTCATTAGGTTTTCAAAGATTTTGCTAGCTCTAACATTGACCGTATTGTCAGACTGGTAATCCGAAGTGGTCCTAATATCCTAAGATCCGATGGTTGATAATACGGAGTCAAGAGATGGTGGTAACGCTCGAATGTTGGAAACGGCAGAATATCTATGCAACAGTTTGTGGTGCGAACGACTGCATACTCTGCACTTGTTTGCCTTACATGTGGCAACAGTGTGCCCCTCCGAAGGGAATTGATCCATAACGGAGCCGCCTTTGCGAACTCAAACCGCTGCTGAACTGATCGAATGGCCTTGGAAAAGGCAATTTCAATATTTGGAGGTCACCTAATAGTTTCTTACACTAGCCACAGAACACGAAAACGAACCTCGATTACTATTTTTGGAAACAGCTTTTGACTCTATAGCCATCGGACGAAACTTTTGCTGATTCTTCAGCACAAAGGTGTTGATTCAAGGCTGTTTCGCAACCACTCCATAATGGAATGATTGCATAATCGATTTTATCCTCCCATTTTCGTCTGGTCGTTGGGTCAACTTTCTTCATAACGAGGTGATTGGGAATTGATTTAGAAATATTTTTGTCATCACCTATTGACAGAAGCGAGCCATAGATGGCGGATACTGTATAAGTCAGGGATCTTAATGATGCGGCAGGCTTGACAGAGCTGGAATATTTTCATTGAATATTAGACATTCAATTTCGTATACTATCTTTCGGATGTCTAATGCTTTCAAATAATTGACCTCGGTGACTTAAAACGATCTAACAGTGCCTAGAGCTTCACCAGATAGAGATAAGATCAGCTGATTGAATTTGTTCATACTCGAAATTGCATGATCGATAGGAACAAGCCAATCAAATTCTTTAACTCTGAGTATTTTTCACTACATTTGGGAAGGTCCAGATGTGGAAGACGTGTGCGTGTAGCCGAAACGGCAATGACTGCAGTTGTTGCAGGACTTAATGACTTTATAATGGACTTTAAACGATCTTTTTTCGTTATAGAAAGTTCTTCGTACTTGACACGATAATCATCATCTGGGTCAAAAGTCTGATATTTTAACGCTGTATCTATATGTGAGGCCAGCATTTCTAATCTATATTCTAACTCTGTAGATTCTAGGTTTAATTTACGCTTTTTTATTAGATCATTTAAACGCATTATACTTTTAATGGACATATTGCGATTCTTTTTTGAATCGTCAAAACTTTTAACTGTTGCCATATGGACTATAAATTCGATTTAACAATTATTAATTTAAATTAATATAGCTAAACGACTTCAAAAGTTGATATGGGTGATCAGTAAAGAAAAGGGCGTCTCTTGACTAAAACACCCCATCAAAAATGAGTATTACAATAATAGTACAACCAGCGCTTAGCACAAAGCGGAACGAAAATAAACAGACTGCAGCTGGCTTGCTGTTATATACAAGCGCATGGTGTCGAGCAACTGTATAATTTACAGTGGTTGCGAGTGATGGCAAGAGGGAGAAACGACAATGACTAAGGGAAATGAAATTGTAGTAACAATTAATTTTTGAAAATAATTAAACATTCGCTCAGATAATAATATATAAATCTTCATCGCGGTTACTTAGTGCAATCAAATTTAAATTATGCTCAACTACTTTACAAATGTGCCAAGCATTGAAAGCGTCGACTCATTAGCGCAACCAAGCCAATAGAGTTGGGCTTTCAATTTTCAGCAGAGTACCTGCTGTTCCGAACGATCCACTTTAGATGCTACTTTCCTTGGCAATGATCAACGATGGCAGGAGGATAGATTGATTCATAGATTTTACTTCTCAATTTGATTATATCGCGAGCCACACCTAGTACCACTCTTAACCACTTGCGTTGATTTCTTTAGTTATTATTTTTTAAAAGAGTCCACCTGGGGCGCCATTTAAAAATTATTTATTATATATATGTGAATATTGCCTTGGCCCATAACCAATTTGAGTAGTAAAATGCGTAGTGGCTACGGTCGCGAGAAATAAGAACAGCTTCGGTTAGAAGTAACTAGGAGACTGATGTTTTCGCAAAATCCTATCACCATTGGACCACTATAACATATAGCTGCTATAGGAATGATTCTTGGGCACCCCGAACCTACTCAAAGTCCTCTCTCGAAACGCCGTCTGCAAGTTCGCCCAGTTCCACCCACTTTTAGAAGGCATCATGGAACACCAGTAACATCGTGTTGCCATGTCTTGACCGTGGACGGGGCCCGACAAAATCCGCGCAGAGTACTGCCATCGGCTATGCTACCTATATCGTCAGCATGCGACCAACCGGCTTGAGTTGTTCGCTCTTGAGCTTCTGGCTGACTTCACAGCACTTCACGTACTTGGCGCCGGCACGGAACATAGCCGGCCAGTAGTACCTCTGGGCCAACCTTGATACAGTTTTCCTCACGCCTTGATGCCCTGCCGTGGGAGCATCATGATATTCCTGCAATACCCTCTACCCTTGACAACTGGCTACTCAAAGCTTCCAGGAAATATAGTCCTCGTCGTCCGTCCGGTGACCCAAATGCCTATACAATTGCCCATTTTCCTCTATGTAGTCCGTGAATTTGGTTGGATCTTCGGCGATCGTGGCACGCATAGTCGCGACCTGCTGCCAGGTCTCTAGAGGATGCCTTGATAGTGGATCGGTCACGACGTTGAGCTTCCCTCGTCGGTAGTGGACATCGAACTGAAACTGTTGTAGCACTCATTATCGGTGGCGGAATAGTTCACCTCACATTTCAGCAAGTTCCGACTCGCGTACGCTATCAGCCGCTCTTTTCCCTCTATCGTCTGCGTCAGCACTGCGCCGAGACCATACTCACTCGCATCAGTTTGCAAGACGAATTTGGCGGAAAAGTCCGGACAAGCCAACACAGGGGCAGTCGTCAAGTTTTTCTGCTCCTGTTCCTCACCCCATGACCATTTCCGCCCCTTCTTTGGGAGCGCCGTTAGCGGCTGTCCCTGAGTCGCGAAATTGGGAACAAAACGCCTCTACCATGAAGCCATCTCGAGACACTGCCGCCACTCCTTACAATAAGTCGGAGCCCTAAGGTTACGTATCATCTCCACCTTCTACGGATCGGTACTTATGCCTTCCCCGCAAATGACATGTCCCAGATAGACCAACCTCTCCCTGAAGAAGCTGCATTTCTTCCTGTTCAGCCTGAGATTGGCCGCCCGCAATCGGCGGAGTAACTCCCTTAAATTCTCGTTATGTTGCTCCTTCGTTGCCCCTATCACCACGATATCGTCTAGGTAGGCGAACGCATGAGGCTCCATCTCCGAACCTATTACCGTGCCCAATGCTAGCAGGAAGTTCGCACACGCTGAATGCAATCCAAACGGCATCACCCGCCATTTGAATAAGCCTCTTTCTGAGACTGTGAATGCTGTGCACTCCCTACTATCGGCTGCCATCGGTATCGCCCAATACCCGTGCTTCAAATCTAAGGTAGAAATGAACCGGGCGTGACGCAATCCGGGGGACAGGATAAGTATCTGGAATAAAATGCGCATTGAGTTGCCGGTAGTCGATGCACACGCGCCACTCGCCAGTTTTCTTCTTGACTAAGATGATTGAGGCGCTGTGCGGACTACGCGAAGGCTCGATGGCACCTGCTTGGATCAGCTCAACCACCTGTTGTTCGATCCCCCTCTGCATGGCCGGATTCTTCGGATAATACCTTTGATCAATGGCTTGCCATCCTTTAGCCGGATCTTGTGCTCCGCGATATGCGACCCCCTGCAGATACTCGAAGAGTGCCAGCTCCAATTCCAGGAACTGCCTTAGTTCCGGATCTAGATCCGCTGGCCACTCTGCCCCCTCTGGGCTGGCATCACCCTGTGTCTTGCCTTTTCAGTGCACCGCTCCGACTCTAGATGGAGCTCCATGATTGCTCCACTCTGGCAGCTTCTCCGGATCCCCTGCGTCCGCGTGGATCATAGCCATTGCTCATAATTTCTCTGTTTCTTGGCACATTTTCGCCTTGCCTCCTCCATGACCAGCGTAGATCTGACGCTGCAGCTCTACGCGCCGCCTTTTGGGCTCCTCATGCGCTCCGAGCAATCCAAAGTGAGGCCCCTTCTTCGCTCCCTCTTTCGTGTCCATTCCCTTTGATTGCCGAGCAAGCGTTCCTTTTCCCTGGCGTGGGAACCCATCTGTCAGTTGCCGTTTCGTGTCCTCTTCAACCGGTTTCCGAGCAGGTGCCCCCTTTGCCTGACGTGGGAGGCCTTCCTTCGGTTTCTTCTTGGCGTCTTCTATCTTCCGTTGCCGAGCAGGGGCTTCCTTTTTCTGACATGGGAAGTCTTCCTTCGGTTCTTCGCTCATCCCAGGCCCCGCGGACAGTGACGCCACCGTCTCTAAAACCAGTTCTGCCTTGCCGTAGCGCATTGTAGTGCCCATTGCACACAAGTAATTCATCCCCAGGATGTCGTGGTCTAGCATCGAGGGCATGATGAGCATCGACATACTGATTTTTTCCCCGCTAGGTCAACGTCTTACCACAATGCCTTCCCTACTTCTAGATTGGACCCATCTGCCAGACGAATGCGCGTCTGCACGTCCTCTGCTCTTCTCCGAATCGCCCACTTGCGTACGCAATCTTCACTCATGGATCTGCGAGTGGCTCCGGTGTTGATTGTTGCAGTCATCGTTCGCCCGCCAATCTCGACCGTAGCGACGATTCGGCCACCATCCACTTTCAGTGGTCACATTCCCCTTCTGCACGCACCTATGACATGCGCGCCGCGGATCCTACCCGGTTCCGGCCTCTTGGCTCATCATCTGATGGCCAAGATACGGCAGATACAAGCCGATACAAGCAGATACAATACATCAGCTCTATCAGATATTCCTTGAATTCCTCCCCCACGCGCAGCCGGCGGGGAGGGGTGGGACGCCCCAGGATGGCGACTCTAACGTTTTTGCACACTGGGATTGTAACTCGGAAAGCCGGTTACAAAACTCCTCCACGCGCCCTTCTTTCTCCAGCCCAAAATCATGGGCGTTCGCCACTAGTACCTCCTTGCGCCGCTAGTGGATCCAGAGTACGCCTACCCCTGGATTTTGGCACTCACCTGACTCCATTTAAGGATTTTATCACTCACTCTAGGTTTCCGCGTCGACCTCTCCTTTGTGGCCTCTGGCTCGTTTCTTCTGGTTGGTGGGTGGGCAATTCTCGTTCCGGAGTTTCATTTATCTCACTTAAATTTTTTTATTTAATTTTTTCTGTCTGTCTTTTCTTTCTTTTTTTTTCCACTCCACAAAAATAAATAAAAAGCAATTAAAATAAAACGGACTTGCTGTTCATTGTATATTTAGTCGTCATTCACTTCTTATTGTTCACTTCGATTTCTTTATTATTATGGCTTGCGCCAACTGTACTGACGAATTCAGTTTTTCTCCACGCGTGAGCTGAATTCGTCCCACTGTACAGCCGCTGCCACAATGCCTTAACGGCTCTTTGACGCCAACGTCGATTGCGATGCGCAGCTGTGCAAGCGTGGCTTCGACGTCGCCTGTCTGCCGCGCGAGCGCTGTACTTTTTTTGACCGACCGTTCCCCTTTCTCTCCGTTTTGTACGTTTTATTCCGCACACATTTGAGAAACTCTTGCAGGTGTTCACTTTTTCGCTTAACACAGGGTATAAAATGCACCTACTAGGGTATGACCGATTACTTAATACCCTAGATTTATATTTTGCCCATGTATGATATATATTACTTTCTCCTTATCTCCTGCGAGGGTACATACACTCTAGGGTATGCCCAACTAAAAATACCCTGGGTTACTTAATACATCTGATTTTTTTTGGAAAACACTTATTTGGGCATACTTGCGGGGCTTTCATCCGCAAACATGCCACGCTCCTAAAAGCCTCTTTGCACATGCTCGGACGCCACTTGTAAAGGAGCTACTGGCCGGGGTACAAATCTAAGTGTCACCAGGGCCAGCAAGTTAAAACACATTTGTTAATTTGCTAGGATGGAGGGTTTAGAGTGGGGAGGAAGTACTTCAAACAAATCATACCGCATACTACTTTTACAGGGAAGGACATTCAATTCACATTCAATAGCTATTATGCACTATTCTACTTCCCTGAGCAAAGGCCCTGTTTGGGTGAAAAATCTAAATTGTCCAACTTTGTGTTTTTTTTTTGCTTCTGATTTTATTCTCGCGAATGAATATCATTAATTGATATACCATCAGCGATTAAGTATCAATTATAATTTAAAATGCTTATTTGCCTATGCCTATCATAAAAGATTCATACGTAAGCCAAACGCCTATTGTGGAGGTCGGATTGTTAATAAAATAATTAATGGCCTTCCGATTGAATTCCACTTACCTAACTTTCATTTCAGTGGACCAGGCACGAAACTAAAAGAGCGCCTACAGCGGGGTGATAAAGGCATTTATCCATTAGACACAGCATTCAGGGAGCACGACATAGCATATTAGGAAAAAAAAAATTAACTAAACGGCACAAAGCTAATATAAATTTATCTACTAAGGCTTGGGAGAGAGTCCAACCGTGCATTGCATTAGGCAAGGGATTTTATCTTAAGCCATATCAACAGGCCTACGCAATAAACCTTCCTCAAACATTCTTATAATTATTTGAAAATTGCTCGCAAGCATATTCCATTGGTGTCTTTATAAATGGTTTTTTCCCAACAATAAGTGAAACAAGCAAAAGGCTCAATTCGGGAGATCCCGACCCTGAACCCTCTTCTACCAACACCAAATGCAGCTCTCGCTACGAGCTCGCTTGCTTCCGCAGTCATCAAAATAATTTAAGCCGAGAAATAAGGGATATCTTCGGCATGATGAAGATTTTATCCCCTTGTAGGCATTTCCCTTTTGAAGATATGTTAGAATAGTGGAGCTCGAAAATGCTGAGTTTGTTGAAATATCTTTTAAAAACAGAATATTTTGATTAGCAGATCCTACTCTTCCACCGATCTTTCCTATACCAGCTGTATTATATATCTGGGTATTCCCAATTATATTGCTTCGACTGCTTCTTCAAAGCCACCCTGGTTCACTCCCAGATTATCAAACCTAAAAAATATAAAATCTAAATATTTTTAAAAGTTTAATAAGTCTGGTTTGAGTACAGACTTGGCTAAATATTCCATAGCCAAGTCGATCTTCTTTCTTCTGAATTCTCAATGCTATGAGAATTATCTCACTCGTTGCAAAAGGCAATTTGCCAAAAATCCGAGATAGTTTTACAATTTTGTAAACCTGAAGCGTACATCTGCAAGTTTGCCATCTTCTTTTTCTCTCGGGATGGATAAAGCTAGCAATGACTCTGATTCTGCTAACCTCTTTGCTAATTTTTTCCAATCAACCTACTCTTCAGTCCGTCCTAATACTAATTCTTACCCTTATACTATTACTTCCTCCAGTTCTATACCTATTATTTCCCATTCCTCTCTCCTTTTAGCTTTAAATCTTTAAAATCTTCCTACTCTCCTGGGCCTTAAAATATTCCTAGTTGTCTACTCAAGGAGTGTAGTTCTTACTTTCTTTGTCCATTGCTAAAGCTTTTTAATCTATCCCTTGAATCTTCTGACTTTCCAGCTCTGTGGAAAGAATCTTTTATCATTCCTCTCCACAAGAAGGGTGGAAAGCCTGATATACATAACTACAAGCGCATTGCAAAACTGTCCGCCATTCCTAAATTATTTGAAAAAAATAATCACTTCGAATTTGCAGCATTTCTGCAAATCAGTTGTCTCCCCTGTGCAACATGGATTCGTAAAGAATCGGTCAACTACGACAAATCTGCTAGAATTTACTACCTTGGTAAATTATGCTTTTCTCTCTAAAATGCAAACTGATGTCATTTACACTGTGTACCATGATCTTTTACTATTTAAACTTGACCGATTAGGTTGTCCTCCGTCTCTTTTGCTTTGGATTAGTTCATATTTAAAAGGTTAATTCTGGTGTTCCTCAAGGTAGTCATCTTGACCCTTACTCCTTACCATTTTT
>NW_026997932.1:0-12567 GCF_035044405.1 Drosophila montana
ACGAGCTGGAAATCTCGATCCGCTTCGTGCACTATAACCTGCCTATACATTTTTTTGATGTCAGCTGTCAACGCATATTTGTGGAGTCGAAATCGAAGCAGAGTCGAGTACAGCTCCTCTTGAATGGTCGGTCCAACCATTAGAAGGTCATTCAACGCAATTTGAGACGGTGTCCGACAGGACGCGTCGAAAACAACGCGTTACTTTCTCGATGTGCTTTGTGGTCTTAAAACACACTGATGCGGAATAAAGTAGTGTGGAGAACTTGGAATCTGATCATCTATTTCATACATGTGACCTAAAGTTAAATATACCTCCATGAATTCCAAGTACATGCGCTTAAGCTCAGGATCTCGAGACAAGCGAGACAAGCGACAAAAAATGACGCTTAGCAACCTCGAATGAGTTACGAAGCTGATTGGGATCTGATTTAAATGGCAGTCTTACTTTAAATCTACCTGACGGCAGTATTTCCAAATTATCTTGAAAGTGGCTCTCACATAACTGCTGTTCATCTGTTCTCTCTTCCAATGACCAAAATTTCTGCAATGTTTTGTCTATCGAGGTATAAGACTCTTCTTGGCAACTCAGATTGACAGCATGAGTCTTCTCATGACTTAACGGCGTGTAACGCCCTGATACAATCCAGCCAACAAGTGTCTTTTGCAGAATCGGACAATTCGGACCTTGTTTAATCTGACCGACAGACAGAAGCTCAAAGAACGTCTCAGCTCCGATGACCATGTCGATCTTTTGCTCATGTTTGTTGAAACAAGGCAAGAATAGATGTTGACGATTTGTATACTAATGGAACTCTTGACTAAGGTCAGTTCTTCCAAAGGCTTGATACTTTTAAAAGAATGGGCAATAAAATATTAAAATCATTGAGAGTAGCGCTACTTCAGCCGGTGACCCTTATACAAAACGAACAAGTAATAGGTTCTAGTCGGGAGCTCCCGACTAGGGGATACCCTGAACCCTCTTCTTCCAACACCAAATGCAGCTCGCGCTACGCGCTCGTTTGCTTTAGTAATAATAAAGATAAATTAAAAAAAAAGTTCCCTTGATGCCTCCTCTATTTAACAGCCACACCAGCCAAAAAAAAAAAGTTTCCTCCATAGGGTTCGAACTCGCTACATACTGCACCACTTGCCCCCGCCTCTACTCAAGAGCCACACCAATAATTGGGACGCACTGAGAAGAAAACCAATTAAAATAGCAGCACAGAAAACAATACAATCGCAATTGCAATGCTGTTGATAGAATTCAAAGCAGACGCGCATAAATGTGTGTGTGTACATGCACACAGAAATTCTTGGAATTTGCGCTTGGTGCTTTTTTTTGTTTCTTAACCGATCTTAATGAAATTTTCGACAGTACATCTTATTATGCCATAGAATATTTGTGTAGTCTCAAGAAGTCAATTGCTTATAACTTGTGGCTTAATTAGATAGGCAAAACAAGTTGGTTTACTTACATGATTTATGTGGCGATAGCTATAAAATGAAAAATACTTGATATATATACACTATTCTAGAAGCTACATGTCACGTTACCAAAATTGCTCGATATCGATTTTAATCGATTACTTGATAATGGGGCAAGTTATCGATTATCGGAAACAAACTCGATCTGCGCATGGACTAGGAGGACCTACAGCGAAAATTTCAAGTCTCTAGTTCTTATAGGTTCTGAGATCCTTGCGTTCATATATACGGACAGACGGACGGACGGACAGACAGACGGGCATGGCTAAATCGACTCGGCTGTTGATGCTGATCAAGAATATATATGGGGTCGGAGATGCTTCCTTCTGCCTGTTACATACATTTGCACAAATACATTATAACCTTTTTACCCATTTTCAATTTTCAGGGTATAAAAACAGAAAGTTCATATGGATAGATTAAAAATTTTTAATGCATAATACTTCTAAATTTTCTTTATAAATTCGAATTCAAAATAAAAAAAAATACAACGGCCTGATCAGCCAAAAGAAAAAAAAAAAAAAACAACACTATTACAGAAAAAGAAATTATTGTAATGAAATTTATCTTTGAACAAACAAAATTTTTAATTATCAAATTTGTATATCTTTAATATATATTTTGAACACTTTTTACTTTTTACATTCTTACATTTTTATATTTTTATATTCATACATTTTTCAACTTTTATATAAATATATTTTAATCAATTGTTAAATTCAAAAATAATTCTTATTATATTTTACTACTTTATATAAGCAAAACATAATATACACAAAAAAAACGCAATCAAAAAAAAAACTTACAATAATTAAGGTCATAACTACACATGCATAATGTTACGTTCTTTCTCTAAAAAGGGGGGTGTAGTGTGTATATGCCCTAACAGAACACCTTGTATTTAAATATAAAGTACGCGGCTCTTTGTTGCATACAATAACAATTATACAGTAAACAAGCCCAGAGCCATTTAATGTATTGGCTCTGGCTCATATTACGTAGCGCGCTTCACTAGCCTCACTAGCTGACCGTTTATGCTTACGCTGCATATCCCACGCTCGGTCTGAGCGCATTTCGTGAGCAACATATACATATATGCTCACAGGCATATGCAAGATACACACTCTCCCTCTCTTTGTAGCTGTTAACCAATAACAGCATAAGTATATATGTATATCCATAGGCTAAGCGCACAATTTTAATACGAATAAAGGCGTTCAGAACAAAGCTACAAAACGGCACTGACGTGCTGGTCGTTTTTATTTAAAATATATTACATATATTTGGAACACTTAATCATTTACATATATGTGGAGCACTTAATCATTTACATATATGTGGAACATCTAATCATTTACACTACATTGGATAAGAGTGTATATAACTCCTCAAACGTGTGCTTGAAAGGGGAATTGGTATTGCAAAATAGCATTTTGAAGGTCTTTATTCCCGCTTCCCAATTAGCCACCCACTGGAGGGGCGCTAGGGGCGCTTGAAGTCCCTGGACAAATTTTGATGGCTGTAGGTTAAAATTATACACGTTTTTGCGGCTTCAATGAAGATACACGATAAAGGCTTTAAGGCTCCAACGACCGATGTTGCCGTTGTCAGAATACATTTGTTGAGGGAAAATCAAATCGAACGAACTCGGCAAGGAATTTTTCGATCGTCAGGTCCGAAGTGGTTTTTAAGTGTATGGCTCGTGTGCTGTTGCATAGAAAAACGCATGTGTACTTTTTGATATCGAATGGCCCTGCAAAATCGACGCCTGTATGCGCGAACGGGTGGAAGAACGTGGAAGAAAGGCTTGCAATTAACTACACATTCTCGACAGAAATTTATCATGGCCTCGACTAGATTCCTAAGTTTTGGAATCCAGAACTTGCACCGGATCAGTTGCAGCATTATCTGGTTTCCACCGTGGATGGAGATACGATGCCTTTCGTCATAGCGCAGAAACTCGAAAGCATTCACATACTAGCATGCTCTCATGACTCCATTTTGATCAATGAACGGATTGGTATTAATAATGGCACTTGAGCTTAGTATAAGTTGCTTGCCGAGCAAACACTTATACTCCTTAGAGTACTTAATGCGTTGAGTATGTACAATAAGCCGCTTTTGAGCTTCGGATAGCTCAGTGCTGCTGATTCTTTTCGTAAATTGAATATCAGGTTTCTGACAGCGCTTAATGAAAATGTAAACATTGGCCATGCCTCTACGTGCTTTGCTGAATTCGGAGAAACGGTCCACGATATTGAATTCGGAGAAACGGTCGGTGATATTGAATTTAGGAGGCAACTTTGCTAGGTTGCATTTCACGGGGCTCTTCCTCAGTTTAATAGGCTGATTCGATAGGAGTTGGCCATTGAGATCGTGGCAATTGTAGCCCTTCTGGTCCGTACCAGGAAAGATCATTAGCCACGAGGTCGCATGAAGGGACACCTCTGCACATAAGACCATTGGCTGGACTCGGTGTATTGTGTGGTCTTGGCGACTCTATTAACGACGAAGTTCGTCCATTTGCATGGTGGCTAGCTGAGCATCACAAAACCCATTGAATTGCAACTTCGGCTTAACGGAAGAGTGAACCCATCTGGATATGAGGAATTCTTGCCATCTTTGGAGGAGTTGGCTTGGCAAGTATGCATCCCAACTCATACCATGAAGCCAGGTCTCTTGAATTGAAGATCTTAGCACGAACCGCGAATGGAGCTAACCATTCCGCTGGATAAGACAGCTTCGCGATTTGTGAAAGCACCTCACGTTTCGTAAAGGATTTCTTCACTTCAATGTCGGAGGGAGCGAAGCGAACTCATCGCTGTCTGCAATTCAGCGAATACCTAGCGTCTTCGCAAGTCTGGCTTCTTCTATCTCCAAGAAGTCGGCTCGGAGTATATGCTCCCTCGGAAAATTAATGACCACAGCCTTGTCGTTGGAGTTCCATTCGCGCAATGGAAACTTGGCGGTGCCCAAAGCTGTGCACAAGTCGCCGATAGCTCGGACTGCACCACTTTAAGTGTGTACCCGGCAAGCACGTAGTCGACGTACATTAAATTGGAAACGACGTCGTTCGCGACAGGGTATTCTCAGTGAACGTCAGTGGACAGCTGCTGCAGTACCCGAATCGATAAAAAAAGGAGCGCAGTTGACACCGAAGTTCATAGTCATAGAGATTACAATCATTACTCCGGAAGAGGGTTTTTTGAAATGGGGTATCGTTTGGGTTAATACGGATTTTTCGATATATTTTGGTAATATTGGCGATGAAAACATTGCGGTAGAAACGCCGATTGAGGATCTGGATGCTTAGATCGGATTGAAGAACTGGTCCTGTGTGTATGATTTCGTTCAAAGTTTTGCTATTTGAGGGTGGGCTGGATGCGTTAAACACAACGCGAGTCTTTGTGGTGGTGCTGTCTGGGTTGAATACAGCGTGATGAAGAAGATAAAAGTTATTAGAGTTGTTACTAGGAGGCTCTTATTCCCTATGATCCAAGTCCAGGTAGTCCTTGATCTCGTTTTCGTACTGCTCTTCTAGCGGAACACTTCTCATTAAACGATTTTGTTTCTTAGAAACTGAGGAAGTGCGATTGAGCTCGAATGTCCCAGGTTAATGTAATCAGAATTCTTGAACGGTTACGTAACTGTATATCTGTCTCCCTCATCCCTTTTGGTTTTGTGAGTAAAGTTCTTGGTTTGGGGCTGACCGAAATCTTTGTGAAAAAGGACGAAATTCTCGCGGCATTTGACTGAACTACTTGGCCATCAGGATCCAACCGAAGATGGTTTCTATGCCCAGTGGCGATACGCATATATTGGGCTGTGCGCGCCAAAAAGGATTGACGGGATAATGTCTGCTTCTAACAGCACGTCAATCTGCGAGTACGTCTGAAATGAGGAATCCGCCAGTTGGATGTCTGGTAGGTCCATCAAAATGATGTACCTAATTCGATGTGAGGGCCAATTGTGCAATTTGTCCAAATGGTAAATGTTAATAATGTCTTGTTTTCAGCAAAACAGCTCTGCTTATTGTAGGGGTAGGTGGATTGCGAATAGGAACTATTGCAGTGGGAGCTGGAGGAGGGCTGCCACGATGCAGAAGGGGGAATTCAGGCAGAGTTTTCGCTCTTGATGTTATAAGACCTATCTCCAACAGACATCTTTAGAATACGGGACACAACCTTGTTTTTAAAGGAGTAAATTCTTTTCATAGGGTGCTCCTATCGAATGGGCTTGGAGAGGACTTTTGTGTTAGGCTTCATGCCCTCTATCGCCTCTATAGTGCGAGATCTTTCTAACAAGAAGAAAATCAGATCGTTCCACATTGGGATGGCAACCTTGTTGTGCAACGACTGTTTTCACAGCGAAAGCGTACACTTGGGCAGCTTAGAGGTGCACATGTAACCTAGAAGGCAATCCCAGTTCACAGGACTTATGAGGGAATGCTCTAGAGCTGTCAAGCAACCTTGGATGATGATCTGTAGGTCTTTCATAGCATCTCTAGATTCCTGCGAAACTGGCTGAAGATGGAAGAAGACTTGAAGTTGGCTGTTCTTATTCTCAGATCTATCAGTTAAGTCACTTCACGCTAATGCAAAACCATCATTTGTGAGAGGAGACTTGCACACGATTGCCTTAGCTTCCTCACCTGTCTTTGAGTTAATGTGAAATAGTTTTTCAATCACTGTCAACTGTGGATTGGCTAAATTAATTGCCGTGGAAAGGTCTCGGAAAGAGGGCCATTTTAAATATTCCCAATAAAAAACTTCAATCTCCATGGGAGGGAGTCTGCAGCCTTTTGGCTGAACACTGGGAGCAGGTGTTAGAGCGGATGCACTTTTTTTTGCTCATTAAGCGTAAAGACACAGCGCTCATGAACAAAATAGCAGTGGTCATATTTCGCTTGCATGGCTTGCATATCTTGACAGAGATGTTTGGAACAGCGTTCACTCTTGCCTCGAACCGACTGAGTATGTCAGTCACGGAAATAAACTCGCTGAGCGTAATTTTTTGGGTTCTGGAAAATTGGTGACTTTGGCTCTTATTATTTACCAAAATGCTCAATAACACGATTTTGATACCGATTTTTATCGATTACCTGAACGCGGAAACAGTTATCGATTATCGAAAACAAACTCGCACTGCGCGGGCACTAGGAGCACCTACGTGCAAAATTACAAGTCTCTATCTCTTATAGGTTCAGAGAACCTCGCGTTCATACAAACTGACAGACGGACGGACGGATAGACGGACATGGCTAGATCGACTCGGCTATTGATGGTGATCAAGAATATATATACTTTATGGGGTCGGACAATGCTGCCTTCTGGCTGTTACATTCATTTGCATAAATACATTATATCCTTTTACCCATTTTCAATTGGGTCAGGGTATAAAAAAGGATATATAATAATTTATTTTAATTAATCCAATCAAAATATGGCTTTTTGAAAAAAAAAACCCACTAGGGAACAAACCAAATAAAATAATAATTATTTTTTTGTATAAGTTAGAGTTATTGCATGCACAAAATAATTAAAAAAAAAAATGTATTAATAAAAAACAACAAAGAAATAAATCACAAATAATGTATTATTATATATACCACTCAGGCTTGGAAACATGACCCTCTCACAGTTTTACGACCAGGTTCAGAAAAAGTTCACATTCTTAAGAAGCAAAACTCTATCTATGATGTCTCTTTGGACTGAAAAGAAACCTTACCGAATCATGTGTAGTGTACTCATGCATGCTTAATGTAATAATGATTGTTAGTGACGCTATTGAATCTAATATTATAATTGACGGCCACTGTCGTATGCCGTCTTTCGAAATTCTATAAACGAAAAATACAATTTACAGATTTATTTACCATCGGTATTAAAAACACCGGTAACGTTTGGTCCGCCACTCTAATTGTAAAAATGGCACAATCCCTGTCGATTTTCTACTAACAGCCTCAAGGCTAATTTCGGAATTCGACGAGAAGCACGAGAATCTACTGAGTTTTCTCATTGCTCTCAAAAAAGTTGATTCGAACAAGGGATCACACGGAAATTTGGCAGTGTCCGTTGTGAAAACCAAACTTAAAGGCTTTTAGCTTAATCAAACAAGATAAGATTATCAGCAAAAGGCAAATCAGGAGATATACCGAACGCCAAATAAATGAACCTTCAGCAGAAGTATAAAACAACGCACGTTTACACTCAAGCAATAGAACAATTGAGCAAAGCACTGGAAGGCGCATACATTGCTGATGGTATTTCATCGAAAACAAATATTCTACTACACAAGCGGTCAAAGCAATGGTAAAAAATGGTTCAGTTGATAAAGTAAAGCTCATAATGGAAACAAGTCGTTTTAATAACATGAACGAAGCCATTTCTAAATTTGTCAACAGCTGCACCGATGCAACTGGTCAGATCAGATACAGTTTGGTTTTTTTGCAATGGGCTTCCCAATAACTATCGGGGAGACAAGAATACCAACCGCGGTAGTCACAAAGGCAGAAGTAGTAATGGCTATCGCGGTAAAAACAACCAGCGCGGTAGGCAAAACTGCAACAATAACAGAAACAATAATGTTCAATTTACACAAGGTATCTCGGAAAACCAAGAAACACCCTAAGGATAAAGAAATTAAACAGAACCATATTCTCAAATTAATAAAAAAAAACATTCATTTTTATTACAACACAGTTGGCTTAGGTGATATTTCGCCAAGCCTGTTTGGGTCCGCAGGCTTTATCGTGGACAAACGTCAAAGGCGGCTGTTTGAATAAGGGGTAGGTAGTCGGGGGTCTCTGGGGCGTCTCATAAGTTGATTGTTGGCGAAATGGATTCTTCTTTTCTGTTAGGGCGTCTTCAATTCTCTGCTCCGTCTAGACCCTCCAGGAATTATCGCCCCTTATTTCTACCTACGTGCACAACAAATTACGCTATGCACAATTCTTTTCGCGTATTATGTAATGTAATGTAATTACAATAGTTTGTATTCCGTTTTCTCCACCGAACTTTCTGTACCCCTAATAAAATCGTTGCTTTCAGGATACCTACGGGAACTCACTGGCCATTCCCAGCTATGAGTAGGGGCATAGCTTGCATATCAATTTTCCCCCACCGTGTCGGTGATTTCCCATCACTATCTCTTTATCCCATCTACTTAACACTCTACATATCTAGCATACATTTATTTACTTTATTAACAATTTCTTACTTTCTTTTTTCCTATTTATTGTATTTTCTTAAATAATATAGTCAATAAAGATTATTTGTAATTTTTCTTAAGAACACTTTTTTCTCTACTTACACCCTTATTCTCAGGTGCAGGCTCTTATGTTGCCAGTGAGGCGGAGGGCGCCATGAAAAATTATATTATTTTATATAATTAAACAAATTGAGAACTGTGGTGGCTTTAAAAGACTGCTAAGCGTTTTAGTGCGTATCGCTTTGATGTAATTCGACAACTGAACTATATAGAGTTATGCTAAGGCGGCGAAGCGAGGCGAATTCGCTCCAAAGCGAGTGATAAAGCTTTATTACGCTCTCGCTCCGCCCTAAACCTACAATACGCTAGACTTCATGTTTTTCAAATTCATTTTTAAAATTAATGCGCGGATCTGTGCCAACACCGGCCACCATGAAGCGCTTGGGGGCTTCATTCCACGGGTAGCCTAACCAACTTGTGGATCGGCCTTTTAAAATTTCCGCCACAAGCCACTGCTGGGAGGCAGATTGTCCTCGGCGACGACCACTAGCTCTCCCACGACGACGTTTGGCACGCGACGGTGCCACTTGCTCCGCACTTGGAGTCCGAGCACATACTCCTTTGACCATCGCCGCCAAAACTGTTGCTTGAACAACGAGACAGCTCGCCATCGATTCAAGCAGGTGAGACCCGCTGGTCCGGGGTCCCCTCTGCTGGCAGAGCCCTCAATGGGCCTCCCACCATTAGGTGGCCTGGCGTTAGAGCCTCGCCATCGCTTGGGTCCTCGCTGATTGCTTCCTGGGGTCTGGAATTGAGGACGGCTTCCACTGCGACAAGAGTCGTCTGCAGCTCCTCGGCCGTTAGCAGCAGGCTGCCTACCGTCCGTAGGAGTAGGTGCTTTGCAGACTTCACACCTGCCTCCCACAGACCCCCGAAGTGCGGAGCTCTTGGCGGTATGAACGCAAATTCGGATCCGCTTTTTGATGCGAATTCGCGAATTGCGTCCGCCTCTTCCTCGATTCGAGCTCGCAACTCCAGGAACTGGCGACTTGCTCCTACGAAGTTCGTCGCGTTGTCGCAATGGACGGTCTGTGGGACTCCTCGACGGCCGACGATCCTTTGAAAAGCCATTAAAAATGTATTAGTGGGATAAGTCAGATACTAGTTCTAAGTGATCCACACGCAGATTGGAGGCGAAGCAAACAAACAGTGCTATGTACGACTTATACTTAGGCCACAGATCGAAAATGGGCGGAGAGCTCGGAGTCGATCTGCTGGTAAATTTCCCATTATTTGTGTTAGCAGACGAGGTTGGCATTTAAAGCTACGGATACATGATCTCACTGTCTGACGACAGACCTCATGAGCGTTGATTACCCAAAGTCGCTCACGAAGAAGACTTACGAGTTCTCTTGGGCCAGCATGACAATTCGTCAAATGTAGGTATCTAATAAAGCTTCTAGCGAATTTCGAGCTTTATTTTAAAAGTAGCGGAATCTTAGTATCATATGAAATAGGAGCATTTACAAGTCGTCCCCCTACTCGCAACAACGAAAAGGAGCACCAAGATCCATTATACTCATGTATAAATGGATTAAGACGCTGCAGGCTTTGTCCCACGCGTGTGCCCTTTCTAACTCTATCCATGTCATCTTTAAATTCAACTCTAGAGTTCGCATATCATCTGTCATCAGATGCTGGTGAACCGGCCAGGATTCTCTTGGTTCCTTAAAAAATGAAGGGCCATCGAACCACATCGACGCAAGTAATTTATCGACATCACAGCCTCTTGAAACAATATCTGCTGGGTTTTGCTTTGTAGGTACATGGCGCCATTCAGCTTTCTCTGTCCATTCTTGGATTTCAGCCACTCGATTTGACACAAATGTTGCCAAAGACAAAGGATGTGACCGAATCCAATGAAGCGTGACTTCAGAATCAGACCCAAGAACTGTTCGTTCAATCGGTAATCTTATGAGATTTCTGATTCGATGACAAAGATCTGCGAGAAGGTGAGCCGCGCACAGCTCAAGTCGGGGAAGAGTGTTCGTCTTGAGGGGGGCTACTTTAGATTTGGATGTCAACAACGAAATACGACAACCTTCTGCAGTGTGGCTGCGTATATATACGCATGCGCCAAACGCTCTTATTGAGGCGTCGGCAAAACCATGTATCTCGATCGGTGAAGCGATGAAACGACGTAGATTTCAGTTGCTGCCACGAGTTATCCGAACTCTGAGGGACAGATTCATCCTAGTCTAACTTCTGAAGCCAGAGCTCTTGGAGTAGGATTTTTGCCTTGATTATCAGAGGGCTTAACAAGCCAAGCGGGTCAAATAGCCGCGACGTCACCGAGAGAATGTTCCGTTTTGTCGCTTTAAGACCCATGAATGAATCGTCAATCTTAAATTGAAAGGCATCTTCATTCGGCAACCACAACACGCCAAGGGTTTTGGTTGTATCACACTCTGAGATCGTTATCGACTTAGTTGCGTTTGTTGCGGAGAACTCAGGAGCATTCGAAAACCATTTGGTTAGTTCGAAACCAGCGCTTTTAAGTATTTGCGACACTACAGATTTAATTGTCTGAAGGTTCTCTACGCATGCAGCACCAGTTAGTAGATCATCGACGTAAAAGTCGTGACTGATAACGTCAGCAGCTTTAGGGTGTGATCTCACTTAGCTTTGTTAAACACCGTATTGCCAAAAACGGGGCAGGCGCAGTAGAAGAAGAACCTCAAAGAGTCAGATGGGTTCTTTCTCCACACTACGAACTGGAAATCTCGATCCGCTTCGTGCACCATGACCTGCCTATACATTTTTTTGATATACAACGCATATTTGTGGAGTCGAAATCGAAGCAGAGTCGAGTACAGCTCCTCTTGAATGGTCGGTCCAGCCATTAGAAGGTCATTCAACGCAATACAAAATACAACGCGTTACTTTGTCGATGTGCTTTGTGGTCTTAAAACACACTGATGCGGAATGAAGTAGTGTGGAGAACTTGGAATCTGATCATCTATTTCATACATGTGACCTAAAGTTAAATATTCCTCCATGAATTCCAAGTACATGCGCTTAAGCTCGGGATCTCGAGACAAGCGTCTGTCAAGCGACAAAAAACGACGCTTAGCAACCTCGAATGAGTTACCAAGCTGATTGGAATCTGATTTAAATGGCAGTCTTACTTTAAATCTACCTGACGGCAGTATTTCCAAATTATCTTGAAAGTGGCTCTCACATAACTGCTGTTCATCTGTTCTCTCTTCCAATGACCAAAATTTCTGCAATGTTTTGTCTATCGAGGTATAAGACTCTTCTTGGCAACTCAGATTGACAGCATGAGTCTTCTCATGACTTAACGGCGTGTAACGCCCTGATACAATCCAGCCAACAAGTGTCTTTTGCAGAATCGGACAATTCGGACCTTGTTTAATCTGACCGACAGACAGAAGCTCAAAGAACGTCTCAGCTCCGATGAGCATGTCGATTGTGGCTTATGAAAATATGGATCAGCCAATTGCAAGTTCTCAGGGATTTTCCAATCACTGACATTGACCTCCCTTTTTGAAGTACGGAAAGTAGTGACCTTGCGAATAACTGAATCTAAATGTTTGTTGAAACAAGGGATTAAAGTTATAGCAAGAATAGATGTTGACGATTTGTATACTAATGGAACTCTTGACTAAGGTCAGTTCTTCCAAAGGCTTGAAACTCAAGCCGGTATTTTAGAAATCAGCCAACTCAAAGTGGCACCGCATGAAAAAATCGTTGAATCAATTTCAATAGATACTTTCAAAAGAATGGGCAATAAAATATTAAAATCAATGAGAGTAGCGCTACTTCAGCTGGTGACCCTTATACAAAACGA
>NW_026997933.1:0-3167 GCF_035044405.1 Drosophila montana
TTTTTTTAATTTAAGATTAATTTATTAAAATTATATATTCTTTAATCAACTATTCAATTATTATAATTTCAATTTAAAAATTATACTTTCAATAAATTTAAAATTAATTTATTCAAATTTAACAATCAAGGGGAGGGGAACGGGGATCGGAGTTAAGTAAATCGTTTATAACTATTGATATCTCCACAGGTAAAATGGAGCGTGATTACATTTTTTAAATTGAGTGGGAGCGGAGCAGCTACCCGAGCGACGACCCGTGGCAGTGGGCTCTCGATTATGAGTCGGGAGACTCGTCGCCGCCACCGTCCCCAAAACCCGATCACCCAGGACACGCGACGTGGAGTGGTACGACTCGCCACCACCACTGGTACTAAGACTACCGTCACTCGCAGGGGTCATCCCGGACTTTAGGAGGGACCCGTCTCCCCAGCCCTCCCCGTTCTGGGAGGTACTGGACGATCCATTCGAGGGGGTCGAGGGATGGGAACCCGGCCTCGAGGACATGATAGCGTCGGCAGAAAACGACGAGAAGGAATGGCGACCCGTGGTCCCGGAGGACGTTTTCCCACCGTCGGGATGGACAGTCCTTACAGCGGACGGACGGGAAGCTACCGCCCAATGTGCGCGACCGAGTCGTCGCAGAAATGGGAGGGTTCCCCAGATACGCCGCAATCGATCCAACGTAAGGGACGGCAATGCATTTTACAAGGTGACTATCACTTATGGCCGCAAAGGTGACGATCACCCGCCGTCAAGAGAGAGGGGAGGAGGTGTGACGCACGTCCACAATGAGGTATGACTTAATGGCCATTATAGCTAAGTAGATCAATGAAATGTTATGATTTAATTTCCATTATTATTTATTAGATTTACGGAAATACGATGAAAATCATTGATTACATTTAAGGAAATACCATGAAGTCAGAGTAGAACAAGAGTGGATCCGTTAGAAATTAGGAGGAGCCAATTATGTTGGTAAATCGAATCACTTGCAACTCTGACTCCTAACAGTGTTAACGGTAGGAGTAGAAGAGAACAAATGCTAAAGAGAGAGAGTTTTCGCCGCAGAGCAAAAAGGAGCCACTCAGGCTGATCAGCCAGAACAATTGGGAATCATTCTGCGGCGGAGTGATCCCAACAGCACCCATCACTCTGACCTATTATAACCTAACCGCGGCGGAGCGATCCCAACGGCTCCCTCTCTTCACCAAAAATATTAATCACTCTGTGGCGGAGCTATCCCTAAAGCTCTCTACCCCGCTTTCAGCTTCACGTCTCGGCAAACTACAAGTTTCTTGTAGAGTGGACTTGGTACGACTCAGTTTTATTACCCCGGCTAAGAAACTACTTTACAATACAGTATACCAGGTGCCGATTGACATTCCCATTAAAAAGATTTCTAGCATGAACAATATTTTTATACCCTGAACGAACTCAAATCAATACTATCCGATATCGATATCCTGTTTTTTCTCATATCTTTTAGGTTTTAAAAGTTTTTTTTTTCAATTTTTGAGTTCCGCGTCCGAAATCAAAATAGAAATTGCAAACGAAGGTACTTATGTGTTTGGTCCATTAAGATCCACTGCAGAAAATTGTTTAAACATCGATTAGGAAACACAGAAGCTGTGGTGTGTGTATGGTCTTTCTTTTATAATTGCTTTCATTTCTTTCACTGAAAATGAATTGTAGTTATGGCTGTCGAGCATTGCAGGCGGCAAGTAGTGCGGTAGGTACGGGTTCCAATCTGATGGGAGAAACATTTTGCTTAAAATTTTATGTTTCTGCTAAAGCAAACGACCTCGAAGCATAAGATGCTGGTTTGCTGCTGGTAGAATAGGGTTCAGTCAAAGATAATATAAGCACTAAGATGACGCCCATACATTTGAATGCGACGCAAAGTTTCTAGCCTGGTTTTCCCACTTCCCACGACATGCCAACCAGCGTCGCTTCGTTTTCGAAGTTCATTGAGCGAAAAAGTTTTAAACTTACGATCGACGCGTAGCACTTTTGTTTTATCCATGAAATGCATGGTTTATTTGAATGATACATGAATCCAAACACTAATGATAAATTTTACAGGAAAATTTAAAGTGAAATAATGGTATCACAGAGTGCACCTTGTGCAATAATTTTGGGCAGAAAATAGTACACGTAAGTTGATTTTACTTTTGTTTTTGGACAGTGTATACTGGAGAAAAGTTCCTGCCTCATCCAATGGCGAGCCATCAATTTTGCGACTTAGACTGATCTATTCAATCAATGATCGGAGGGGCATTCTAAATATAGTTTAGAATCTGGTTCTTATGCGGCTCATGTTTTTTCCAGAAGCATTCATGTCCTAGAGGGGCTTTTTAGTCTTCACAAATTTTTTTTATAGTTTTCGATTTGCCAACAAGCACATTGCCTGGTGATGATCTGTGATATAAACAACAGAGTTGGCCCAGAGGATCAATTTGCGTTGCGCTCTAAGCCTAAGGTATGAGGATATCTCGAGTGAAGAAAACGACACGGATTAGTAGAGACCGATATATGATTCTCGGCTGTCGGTCGTCCATGAGAGAAATCGGCAAGCAAACCTAGGAGTCGGTATTCGTTTGGATGGCGTAGCTTAGACAAGATGGTATTCCTTCCAAAACATGGGATTAACTTGATACAGTATTCTTAAAAAGTTTGCGTTTTTCGATATTTTGGGCATTTATTTGTATGGTAGCGAAATACTTTGGGTAATTGTTATTCGGATATAGGTTGAGTAAGAATTAAACTATCTTGTGGAGTGAAGGCGAGGGTACAGATCAGGTACCCCTCACATCCGTTTAAGGCTGTCGGTCTCCCTCCCTTTACAAGGTAGTGAAGAAGGGCAAGCAGCCGGTATTGTGTTTGGCGGAAAAGTCTGCTGTAAATTTGGCATTGGCTCAAGCCCAGGGAATTTGTAGGCAGTCGTTATCCGAGGGGACAAGTGTTTCGATTAGGGTGCAGACCTGTACCAGGATACAGAGCATGATGCAACTCCTGCAAAAAGTGCATCGTCCAAAACTTGCAGACACACAAGAAGTTAAACACTCGGACAGTCCGTCGGTTTGGGTAAATCGGAACGGCCCACCTTCGTTAAACCATACCCAAGAGCAATAGAAATATCACTGAAAGGGCTCCATCTTCCATCTAAG
>NW_026997934.1:0-49353 GCF_035044405.1 Drosophila montana
TTGCCGCCTCTACTCAACAACCTCACCAGCGAAGAAAAAAACTTGCAACAGACCACACTGCCCGCCGTCGCCTCTACCCAATAGCCACACCAATTATTTAGTCTCAATGAGACAAAAACGAATTAAAGTAGCAGCACAGAAAACAATACAATCGCAATTGCAGTGCTGTTGAAAAAATTCAAAGAAGACGCGCGTGAATGTGTGTGTGTACATGTATACAGAAATTCTTGGAATTTGCGCTAATTGCCGCTGAGAAAAGTCAAAACACGTTTTCAATAATCATTTCTGTTTTTTTAAACCGATCTTGATGAAATTTTCAGCAGTAGATCTAATTGTACTAGAAAATATTGGTGTATTCTCAAAATGGCATTTGCATATAACTTGTGGATAGATTGTTGGGCAGCATAAATTGGATTATTTACTAGATTTATACCTATACGGTAGTAGCGGAGAGGAGGCGATAGGTATAAAATGAAAGATACTTGGTATCTATATATACTATTATAGAAGCTAAATGTTAAGTTTGGTGACTCTAGCTCTTATTACTTACGAGATTTGCTCAAAAAAAAGGATTTCGATATCGATTTTTATCGATTACTTGGAAACGGGGCAAGTTATCGAATATCGGAAACAAACTCGATCTGCGCGGGCATTAGGAGCACCTACAGCTAAAATTTCAGTCTCTAGCTCTTATAGGTTCTGATATCCTTTCCTTCGTACATACGGACGGACGGACAGCCGGACCATCAGACAGACGTACATGGCTAGATCGACTCGGCTATTGATGCTGATCAAGAATATATATACTTTATGGGGTCGGAGATGCTACCTTCTGCCTGTTACATACATTTACACAAAAACACTATACCCTTTTTACGCATTTTCAATGGGTTCAGGGTATAATAAAAATAAAAGTTCTCTTGGAAGGGTTCGAACTCACAACTGACTGCAATACTTGCTCTCGCCTCTACTCAACAGCCACACCAGCCAAAAAATAACAAGTAAGAGGTTCTAGTCGGGAGCTCCCGACTAGGGGATACCTTGAACCCTCTTCTTCCAACACCAAATGCAGCTCGAGCTACGCGCTCGTTGGAATTAGTAGTAAAAGAGAAAAATGAGAATAAAAAAAAAAATTGTTCCTTTGGCAATTTACTTGCCGCCTCTACTCAACAACCTCACCAGCGAAGAAAAAAACTTGCAACAGACCACACTGCCCGCCGTCGCCTCTACCCAATAGCCACACCAATTATTTAGTCTCAATGAGACAAAATCGAATTAAAGTAGCAGCACAGAAAACAATACAATCGCAATTGCGGTGCTGTTGAAAGAATTCAAAGAAGACGCGCGTGAATGTGTGTGTGTACATGTATACAGAAATTCTTGGAATTTGCGCTAATTGCCGCTGAGAAAAGTCAAAACACGTTTTCAATAATCATTTCTGTTTTTTTAAACCGATCTTGATGAAATTTTCAGCAGTAGATCTAATTGTACTAGAAAATATTGGTGTATTCTCAAAATGGCATTTGCATATAACTTGTGGATAGATTGTTGGGCAGCATAAATTGGATTATTTACTAGATTTATACCTATACGGTAGTAGCGGAGAGGAGGCGATAGGTATAAAATGAAAGATACTTGATATATATATATACTATTATAGAAGCTAAATGTTAAGTTTGGTGACTCTAGCTCTTATTACTTACGAGATTTGCTCAAAAAACAGGATTTCGATATCGATTTTTATCGATTACTTGGAAACGGGGCAAGTTATCGAATATCGGAAACAAACTCGATCTGCGCGGGCATTAGGAGCACCTACAGCTAAAATTTCAGTCTCTAGCTCTTATAGGTTCTGATATCCTTTCCTTCGTACATACGGACGGACGGACAGCCGGACCATCAGACAGACGTACATGGCTAGATCGACTCGGCTATTGATGCTGATCAAGAATATATATACTTTATGGGGTCGGAGATGCTACCTTCTGCCTGTTACATACATTTACACAAAAACACTATACCCTTTTTACGCATTTTCAATGGGTTCAGGGTATAATAAAAATAAAAGTTCTCTTGGAAGGGTTCGAACTCACAACTGACTGCAATACTTGCTCTCGCCTCTACTCAACAGCCACACCAGCCAAAAAATAACAAGTAAGAGGTTCTAGTCGGGAGCTCCCGACTAGGGGATACCCTGAACCCTCTTCTTCCAACACCAAATGCAGCTCGAGCTACGCGCTCGTTGGAATTAGTAGTAAAAGAGAAAAATGAGAATATAAAAAAAAAATTGTTCCTTTGGCAATTTACTTGCCGCCTCTACTCAACAACCTCACCAGCGAAGAAAAAAACTTGCAACAGACCACACTGCCCGCCGTCGCCTCTACCCAATAGCCACACCAATTATTTAGTCTCAATGAGACATAATCGAATTAAAGTAGCAGCACAGAAAACAATACAATCGCAATTACAGTGCTGTTGAAAAAATTCAAAGAAGACGCGCGTGAATGTGTGTGTGTACATGTATACAGAAATTCTTGGAATTTGCGCTAATTGCCGCTGAGAAAAGTCAAAACACGTTTTCAATAATCATTTCTGTTTTTTTAAACCGATCTTGATGAAATTTTCAGCAGTAGATCTTATTGTACTAGAAACTATTGGTATATTCTCAAAATGGCATTTGCATTTAACTTGTGGATAGATTGTTGGGCAGCATAAATTGGATTATTTACTTGATTTATACCTATACGGTAGTAGCGGAGAGGAGGCGATAGTTATAAAATGAAAGATACTTGATATATATATATACTATTATAGAAGCTAAATGTTAAGTTTGGTGACTCTAGCTCTTATTACTTACGAGATTTGCTCAAAAAACAGGATTTCGATATCGATTTTTATCGATTACTTGGAAACGGGGCAAGTTGTCGAATATCGGAAACAAACTCGATCTGCGCGGGCATTAGGAGCACCTACAGCTAAAATTTCAGTCTCTAGCTCTTATAGGTTCTGATATCCTTTCGTTCATACATATGGACGGACGGACAGCCGGACCATCAGACAGACGTACATGGCTAGATCGACTCGGCTATTGATGCTGAACAAGAATATATATACTTTATGGGGTCGGAGATGCTACCTTCTGCCTGTTACATACATTTACACAAAAACATTATACCCTTTTTACGCATTTTCAATGGGTTCAGGGTATAATAAAAATAAAAGTTCTCTTGGAAGGGTTCGAACTCACAACTGACTGCAATACTTGCTCTCGCCTCTACTCAACAGCCACACCAGCCAAAAAATAACAAGTAAGAGGTTCTAGTCGGGAGCTCCCGACTAGGGGATACCCTGAACCCTCTTATTCCAACACCAAATGCAGCTCGCGCTCTTTTGCTTTAGTATTAATAAAGATAAATAAAAAAAAAAGTTCCCTTGGCTGGATTCGAACTCGCAAATGACCGCATTACTTGCTGGCGCCTCTACGCAACAGCCACACCAGCCACAAAAAAAATTAGTCCCCTCGGCAGGGTTCGAACTCGTAAATGATCTCGCTGCTTTCCGCCGCCCCTACTCAACAGGCACACCAACAAATAAGCCTTAATGAGAAAAAAAGGAATTCAGCATTTGCAATGCTGTTGATAGAATTCAAAGCAGACGCGCATGTATGTGTGTGTGTGTTCATGTTTACAGAAATTCTTGGAACTTGCGCAGCAGCTATGCTGCTAACACGTGCGTACATAACTTTTGTGATTCTCAACCGATCTTAATGAAATTCTCGACAGTACATCTTATTGTAAAGTAGAATAAAGAACATTTGTGTAGTCTCAAAATTCAATTGCATATAAATTGTGGCTTAAATTGATGGGCAATACAAGTTAGATAATAAACTTGATTAATTGCTTTGAGGTGGTAGCGGGGAGGTGGCGATATGTATAAAATGAACGATACTTGACATATAGGAAGAAGGATACTTGGCAGAAGGAAGCATCTCCGACCCCATAAATCACATATATTCTTGATCAGCATCAATAGCCGAGTCGATCTAGCCATGTCCGTCCGTCTGTCCGTCCGTCCGTGCGCATGCATGAACGCAGGGTTCTCAGAACTAGAGACTTGAAATAAGGTCCTCCTAGTGTCCGCGCAGTTTGTTTGTTTTGTTTGATTCCGAAATTCGATAGATTGTACACACAACAGTATTGCAATTGCAATGATTTCTATGTTGCTATTTTAATTGGGTTTTCTTTCATTAATGATAAGTTGCTGGTTTGGCTGTTGGGTAGAGGCTATGGAAGGCTATGGCTATAGAGGAAGGAATCATTTTTTTTGTTGAAATTTATTTGTAATTTATTTTTATTACTGCTAAAGCGAACGAGCGTGTATCGCAAGCTGCATTTGGGTATCCCTAAGTGGGTATTCCCCTCCGCTAACCTTAAGTAGAATATTCATTGCTAAACACAAATACCTTACTTAAAGAATTTAAGCTCGAAACTGGTAGAGGCTTTCATCTTGAGCATTCCCAAATATATATACTCTTCTTACTTGATTTCATACGTATTCTTATATTAAAGGTTGCTATCTGTAGAATTGCACAAATTTGTGTTAATTCCATTTAATATAGTTATAAAAGACCCGTTAAATATAACAAATGTTTTCTAGAGTATTAGCTTTGCAGCTACCCAAGCAAAGAGACTTGCTTTATTTATTTTTATATAAACATATGGTATATAACATACACTGATATTTGTAACTTTATATTATACTTGCAAAAGACCTTTTCGGACCACATCGCTATACGCATTTAATTATTTGGTTTTATATTTCAAAACAGACAGGCAATCTTATCTGATGCTTAAGCATAACAACAAGCAACAAAGATCTAAACAGATTCGTTTGGTTTTATTCATATTATAAGAAATAATGAATTATCTGCAGCAAAAATTTTTATTAGTTCTGTTTAAATTTAAATCGCTGCAAAATTATAATCAATCCATAATAATAATGTCACACATTTACTTAAAATGTTTTGTAGTGATCAGTTTAGGAATTATTCTAACTTATATTTTTTACTGGGTTTTTTGTGTACCCATCAATTGGACTAAGGTATGTATTTAACTAAATAATGCTAATAAGAACTAAGATTGTGTTTTATATTTCTCCGCTTTCAATGTTTATTTTCACTTATATCTTTTCTCTGAATAATGTCCATCGGTTTGTCTATAAATCTTTCTGCAAACTGGTGTACTTAGTTTCTCCAGGTTAAATTGATTTTCTTTCAATACAAAGTTATGGAATCCTAAACCCATTAAAAAAATAGTTTTGTGCAAATGTTATTAAAAAACAAAAGGCAACCATTCGGACCCCTTAAAGTATGTACATATATGTTCGGCATCAAAGCCATGTCCGAGTGTCTGCCCGTCTATTCTTATGGATGAACGTTTCCATCTCAGTATCTAAGTATAAGGACAACACTTCAAATTTGGAACGCGCAGGTTGAGATTTCGTCAAATCAATCAATAACATATAACAATAACCGATATTAAAATCCTGTTCTTTTTGTAGCATATACTTTTTATACTTTTTACATCATTTTAAAGTCAAAGGGTGCAACTGACTGTGTAATACTAGTTTACAGCTTACTAAGAGTCGACAAAAATATGCATGGTCATATTCTTTTACTCCAGTTTTCCAGTCTATATGTTCTATGGTTAGTGGTATAACACAGTCAAAGTCGAGAGCAATAGTGCATACGATGATCACTAAGTTGGGAGACCGATCGTGTAAAGCATCCAATATAAACAGAAATGTCTAAGGTAAGAATGCTAAGCCATGACAGCTGAATATGGGCGTTGCGATATCTGGAAACATGACAGAATGGGATAGGTTCACTCTGAAGGTGACGTGCTGGTCGCAAGATTTTCTACTGCGACTTAAATTATTCAACGACAATGCTATTTGAGTTAAATATAAGTGTAACAAACGTAAATTATTATTATCATAATTAACAACTTAGAGGTTCTAGTCGGGTGTTCCCGACTAGGGGATACCCTGAACCCTCTTATTCGAACCCCAACTGCAGCTCGCATAACGCGCTCGTTTGCTTTAGTAATAAAAAAGATAAATTCAAATTAAAAAAAAGTTCCCTTGGCCAGGTTCGAACTCGCAACTGACCGCATTACTTGCCGCCTCTACTCAACAACCTCACCAGCGAAGAAAAAAACTTGCAACAGACCACACTGCCCGCCGTCGCCTCTACCCAATAGCCACACCAATTATTTAGTCTCAATGAGACAAAAACGAATTAAAGTAGCAGCACAGAAAACAATACAATCGCAATTGCAGTGCTGTTGAAAAAATTCAAAGAAGACGCGCGTGAATGTGTGTGTGTACATGTATACAGAAATTCTTGGAATTTGCGCTAATTGCCGCTGAGAAAAGTCAAAACACGTTTTCAATAATCATTTCTGTTTTTTTAAACCGATCTTGATGAAATTTTCAGCAGTAGATCTAATTGTACTAGAAAATATTGGTGTATTCTCAAAATGGCATTTGCATATAACTTGTGGATAGATTGTTGGGCAGCATAAATTGGATTATTTACTAGATTTATACCTATACGGTAGTAGCGGAGAGGAGGCGATAGGTATAAAATGAAAGATACTTGGTATCTATATATACTATTATAGAAGCTAAATGTTAAGTTTGGTGACTCTAGCTCTTATTACTTACGAGATTTGCTCAAAAAAAAGGATTTCGATATCGATTTTTATCGATTACTTGGAAACGGGGCAAGTTATCGAATATCGGAAACAAACTCGATCTGCGCGGGCATTAGGAGCACCTACAGCTAAAATTTCAGTCTCTAGCTCTTATAGGTTCTGATATCCTTTCCTTCGTACATACGGACGGACGGACAGCCGGACCATCAGACAGACGTACATGGCTAGATCGACTCGGCTATTGATGCTGATCAAGAATATATATACTTTATGGGGTCGGAGATGCTACCTTCTGCCTGTTACATACATTTACACAAAAACACTATACCCTTTTTACGCATTTTCAATGGGTTCAGGGTATAATAAAAATAAAAGTTCTCTTGGAAGGGTTCGAACTCACAACTGACTGCAATACTTGCTCTCGCCTCTACTCAACAGCCACACCAGCCAAAAAATAACAAGTAAGAGGTTCTAGTCGGGAGCTCCCGACTAGGGGATACCTTGAACCCTCTTCTTCCAACACCAAATGCAGCTCGAGCTACGCGCTCGTTGGAATTAGTAGTAAAAGAGAAAAATGAGAATAAAAAAAAAAATTGTTCCTTTGGCAATTTACTTGCCGCCTCTACTCAACAACCTCACCAGCGAAGAAAAAAACTTGCAACAGACCACACTGCCCGCCGTCGCCTCTACCCAATAGCCACACCAATTATTTAGTCTCAATGAGACAAAATCGAATTAAAGTAGCAGCACAGAAAACAATACAATCGCAATTGCGGTGCTGTTGAAAGAATTCAAAGAAGACGCGCGTGAATGTGTGTGTGTACATGTATACAGAAATTCTTGGAATTTGCGCTAATTGCCGCTGAGAAAAGTCAAAACACGTTTTCAATAATCATTTCTGTTTTTTTAAACCGATCTTGATGAAATTTTCAGCAGTAGATCTAATTGTACTAGAAAATATTGGTGTATTCTCAAAATGGCATTTGCATATAACTTGTGGATAGATTGTTGGGCAGCATAAATTGGATTATTTACTAGATTTATACCTATACGGTAGTAGCGGAGAGGAGGCGATAGGTATAAAATGAAAGATACTTGATATATTGAGGCACGCCGTATGCACAGCAACCAACATGAGCTACGCAAAAATAAAAACTAAATACAAGGATTCGAAAAGAACAATTAATAAATTCCAACTAACACTGTGCCCTGAAGACGGTTTGCCGATGTGCAACCGAAATATATCGGAAGCAAATTAAATAAAATTGTTTTCATTGTTTGTTTTAACAAACATGGACCTTGAGCCAGCCAACAAATAAATATTGATACTTGATATATATATATACTATTCTAGAAGCTACATGTCACGTTTAGTGACTCTAGCTCTTATTATATACCAAAACTGCTCGAAACACAGGATTTCGATATCGATTTTTATCGATTACTTGGAAACGGTGCCAGTTATCGAATATCGGAAACAAACTCGATCTGCGCGGGCACTAGGGGGACCTACAGCTCAGTTCAAGTCTCGAGCTCTTATAGGTTCTGAGATCCTTGCGGTCATACATACGGACGTACGGACGGACTGACAAACAGACATGGCTAGATCGACTCGGTTACTGATGCTGATCAATAATATATATACTTTATGGGGCGGAGATGCTTCCTTCTGCCATTTGCACAAATACATTATGCCCTTTTTACCCATTTTTAATGGGTTCAGGGTATAAAAATGTTGTGCGAATATAAAAGGCAGATCTCCCCATACAGTCAGCATCCACTGCCAAACTATAATACCCATATCCATCTGCCTGTCTGTATAGAAGATAGTACTGAGCGTAGAAGAGCTCGTAAATGCAAATTGTAAACTATACGCAAGATTATTTCAAACCTTAGATAGTAGCTTTTCTATTTCAAAATCCGTAAGCATTGGACCTTAACTTAGGATTGTGGGCAGTGACAATAAATTTACGAGGGGCTCACGAAATAGTATACATCTTTATATATAAGACTGGTTTTCCTGACTGAGTGACTGATTGGTAATCAATACACAGACCAATCCATAAGAGCTAGTAAACTGAAATTTTCACTGTATTTACCTTATTTGGCGAAGGAGCATGCTAACACGGGGTTTTGGGATATTCAAGACACAAGTGAGCAAAAATCGCGAAAATGATTGTTTTGAAACTTGTTTTTTTACGATACGATCGGGCTCGAAAACATTTTCTTCTTTGTTCAAATTCATTAAAGGGGTGTACGTTTTTTGATTAAAACGTGATTCAAAATTTTCGCAAAAAAAGGGTGAAAGGTTTAGAACCTTTCGACCTTTCAAATTTCTACTGATCGGCCCCAAACTTTTATCAAAGCAGTATGCTAACATAAGTGCAAATGAATGAAACAGGCAGAAGGAAGCATCTCCGACCCCATATATCACATATATTCAACAGCATCAATAGCCGAGTCGATCTAGCCATGTCCCTCTGTCTGTCCGTCCGTCCGTGCACATGCATGAACGCAGGGTTCTCAGAACATATACATAAGTGCTGGAGACTTAAAATAAGGTCCTCCTAGTGCCCGCGCAGTTCGTTTGTTTTGTTTGATTCCGATAATCGATAACTTGCCCCGTTTCCAAGTAATCTATAAAAATCTATATCTATCTCGTAAGTTATAAGAACTAGAGTCACCAAACTTGACATGTAGCTTCTAGAATAGTATATTCATATCAAGTATCTTTCATTTTATATTTTTAAATCAAGTAAACAAACCAATTTGTTTTGCCAATTAAAGCCACAATTTTAATGCAATTAATTTTTGAGTGCATACAAATATTGGTTAAGAAACCCAAAAAGTTATTAAATATTGGTTAAGAAACACAAAAGTTATTAAATATTGGTTAAGAAACACAAAAGTTATTAAAGAAAACGTGTGGTTTTATATAAGGTGGCAGCCCACGCGTCAGAGTCGGTAGCGCAAATTGCAAGAATTTCTGCAATGTATGTACACACACACATTCATGCGCGTCTTCTTTGAATTCTATCAACAGCATTGCAATTGCGATTGTATTGATTTCTATGTTGCTATTTTAATTGGGGTTTCTTTCATTAATGATAAGTTGCTGGTTTGGCTGTTGGGTAGAGGCGGCGGCCAGTAGCAAGGTCTGTTGCGAGTTCGAGCCCTATGGAAGGAACCATTTTTTTTTTTTTTTTAAATTTATTTGTAGTTTATTTTTAAAACTGCTAAAGCGAACGAGCGTGTATCGCAAGCTGCATTTGGGTATCCCCAAGTGGGTATTCCCCTCCACTAACCTTAAGTAGAATATGCATTGCTAAAAACACATACCTTACCTAAAGAATTTAAGCTCGAAACTGGTAGAGGCTTTCATCTTGAGCATTCCCAAATATATATACTCTTCTTCCTTGTTTCATACGTATTCATATATTAAGGGTCGCTATCTGTAGAATGGCACAAATTTAAGTTCATTTCACTTAATATAGGTTTAAAAGACCCGTTAAATATAACAAATGTTTTCTAGAGTATTAGCTTTGCAGCTACCCAAGCAAAGATACTTGCTTTATTTATTTTAATATAAACATATGGTATATAACCTACACTGGTATTTGTAACTTTATATTATACTTGCAAACGACCTTTTCGGACCACATCGCTATACGCATTTAATTATTTGGATTTTTATTTCAAAACAGACAGGCAATCTTATCTGATGCTTAAGCAAAACAACAAGCAACAAAGATTTAAACAGATTCGTTTGTTTTTATTCATATTGTAAGAAATACTGAATTATCTCCAACACAATTTTTTATTAGTACTGTTTAAATTTAAATCTCTGAAAAATTATGATCAATCCCTAATAATAATGTCATACATTTACTTAAAAAGTTTTGTAGTGATCAGTTTAGGAATTATTCTAACTTTTGTTTTTTACTGGGTTTTTTGTGTACCCATCAATTGGACTAAGGTACGTGTTTAACTAAATAATGCTAATAAGAACTAAGATAGTGTGTTTTATATTTCTCCGCTTCCAACGTTTATTTCCCTTATATCTTTACTCTGAATAATGTCCATCGGTTTGTCTATAAATCTTTCTGCAAACTGGTGTACTTGGTTTCTCCAGTTAAAAATGATTTTGTTTCAATAAAAAGTTATGGAATCCTGAACTCATTAAAAATAGTTTTGTGCAAATGTTATTAAAAAACAAAAGGCAACCATTCGGACCCCTTAAAGTATGTACATATACATATGTTCGGCATCAAAGCCGTGTCCGAGTGTCTGCCCGTCTATTCTTATTAATGCACGTTTCCATCTCAGCATCTAAGTATAAGAACAACACTTCAAATTAGGAACGCGCAGATTGCGTCAAATCAATCAATAACAAATAACAATAACCGATATTAAAATCCTGTTCTTTTTGTAGCATATACTTTTTATACTTTTTACATCATTTTAAAGTCAAAGGGTGCAACTGACTGTGTAATACTAGTTTACAGCTTACTAAGAGATTTCCCAGCCAAATTTACTAAGATATGCATGTATATATCGATTTTCCGATATGCCACGCCTTAATGATCGTAGTTTGCAATGTATTCATATTTTATTATTTTCACAGTCTATTTTAGCTAACTATGGAAAGTATTGATTTTCCAATTTGCCACACCCCAGTGGGTGTACCAATTGAATCTTAACAGCTTTTCTATATAAACGATAACGTTACAGCCATTGAAGAAAACTTGTGCAAAATGTCTTTGCCCCATTGAAAACCTTTTACAGCTCACAGATTTGGTAATAGTACGCTTCTGGTTATGGTTTACACAAAACACGATAAGTTTAAAAGGGTTGATCAATGCGCACAAAATTAACTTTATCTCAAATGTCGGACGCATTTCTTCCCTTTTGAAGGGACGAGTAATATGTAATAATGAGAGGGTTTGCCACAACAATGCGGAATTATTGCATTTTATCTCGTTATCGTTGGTAAGGGTACTTAAGCGTTGGCATGTGTGCATTAAAATAGTTTGGAGTTAACATGCACGCACACTTGTACAATTTTGTTTATGGATGAAAGCATTTATAGAGCACGGAGAGAACAAAAATGAAGTCGATTTTGGACCAGTCGACAAAAATATGCATGGTCATATTCTTTTACTCTAGTTGTCCAGTCTATATGTTCTATGGTTAGTGGTATAACACAGTCAAAGTCAAGGGCAATAGTGCATACGATTATCACTAAGTTGGGAGACCGATCGTGTAAAGCATCCAATATAAACAGAAATGTCTAAGGTCTGAATGCTAAGACATGACAGCTGAATATGGGCGTTGCGATATCTGGAAACATGACAGAATGGGATAGGTTCACTCTGAAGGTGACGTGCTGGTCGCAAGATTTTCTACTGCGACTTAAATTATTCAACGACAACGCTATTTGAGTTAAATATAAGTGTAACAAACGTAAATTATTATTATCATAATTAACAAGTAAGAGGTTCTAGTCGGGTGTTCCCGACTAGCGGATACCCTGAACCCTCTTATTCGAACCCCAACTGCAGCTCGCATAACGCGCTTCGTTTGCTTTAGTAATAAAAAAGATAAATTAAAATTAACAAAAAGTTCCCTTGGCCAGGTTCGAGCTCGCAACTGACCGCATTACATGCCGCCTCTACTCAACAACCACACCAGCGAAGAAAAAAACTCGCAACAGACCACACTGCTCGCCGCCGCCCATGGTTTTTTTTTCCAACTAACTATCGGGGTATTGAGTCATATAAAACCAAACGACCTAAAATTTAAGTACCAAAGTAATGAACGGGAAGTAATGTTGATGTTGGTATCCTTGGTTCATTAACGTTCACGAGCAAAAATGTCTGGCATATTTTCGATATTTTCATTGTTTTAGCCACTCTATCTATTAAATCAACACCATATGAAGTTATATAAAAATACATTGTTATAATACGATGTTGAGCAACCTACGGAATATAATATCTTTGGAGTGCTGTATTTACGTCCCAAAAATGGATAAAGTATTGCAAGGACAAGATAAATTAAGCAATTTAAAGGACTTTCAAGAAGCCTAGGACAAAATTAAAACAAACACACCTTCAATTTACGACGCAAGCAAGCGCGACAAATCAATTTTAGAGTTATTGTATATGTATATTCACGCAGTATGCTAGTGGCTTATAGCCTTATTCCACTATGCTTAAGAAATGTTACATTTTCAAACTTCTCATATTGGTGTTCCATTGGCAAGTGTGGGTTGTCGGTAACCCGTGAGTGGCAAAAGTACCGCTTCTTTAAACAAACAGCTGATCTGTTTGATTTGATTAACCTACTCGTCGCAAAGTTTTCCTTTAAAAAGTCAAATAATACGGCCCCGAAGTAGGGGCTTCATTTAATGGACTCTTTGCGGGATTTGGGCAACTTTAAATGTTGAAAACTGTGGGATTAGTAAAATTTAAAATTATAATTTAAAGTTACCACTTGCCTTCGTTGCTTTATCAGCTGTTTTTAGTACTGATACTTTCAAATTGTTCATTACATCGATACTAAATTCGATAAATCATCGCAAAAAACTGGAAACTGCTTTGGCTTATTCTCATCACTAACCAAATAACATATAGACTGGACAAACCGTACATTTGGTGGTGACAAGCGTTTTAAGTGCGGCTGGTCCAAAGTCGCCTTCGTTTTTGTTCGAGTTCGAGACATGCCCGCATGCTCTCACAGCAAGAGAGTACAAATACATATGACCTGTGTCGTAGAACGGCATCGCTGTCTTTTTACTCGCTCACTCTACAGGAAACTGCTTTGGCTTACTCTCAGTGCTCTTTCAATTTGTCTATGTACCGTTTAAATGTTTGTGTGTGTATGTGTGGAAATTTTACAATATTTTCGGATTTCTGAATTTCGAGCTCTACACACACACACACAGACACAAATGTGTGTGAATGGGCTGATCATGGGCGCAAAAGAAAATATCATTGTTGGCCCGCGGTTGTCGCGCACCCTTCTTTTTATGATTTTGAGTTTGAATTGATGAATGAATGTTGGCCCCTTATGCAACAGCTCGATGGGCCGAAAGGGTAAACTTTTGGCAAACACCTGCACCTGCATATGTAGGTCAAGTGGCTGATCACTTAAATAATTTTATGACCAGCGAATATTTGTGCAAAAATTAAAATCATCAAATATTTTTATATATTAATATATAATATAATATTTTATTTTATTGACTTATCATATTCAAGCTATTCAATTCAAACCCTAAATCATAAAAAGATGGGCGCGCGTTAGACGCGTGCCAATAATGATATTTTAAAATTTTGCGCCCATGATCTGCCCATTTACACACATTTATGTCTATGTAGAGCTCGAAATTCAGAAATCACAAAATATTGTCAAATTTGCATCGGACAGGCAGGCAGGGACCAACACGCACACAAGCGCATGAATGCTTTTATTCATATTCATAATATGCAAGTATGCGTGAATAGCAAGTACATAGACCAACGGGACATAGACAAATTGAAAGAGCACTGAGAGTAAGCCAAAGCAGTTTCCTGTAGTGGGAGCGAGATAAAAAATAGCGATGCCGTTCTATAGCACAAATCATATGGGTGAGAGTAAGCCAAAGCAGTTTCCTGGAGAGTGAGCGAGTAAAAAGACAGCGATGCCGTTCTACGACACAGGTCATATGTATTCTTACTCTCTTGCTGTGAGAGCATGCGGGCATGTCTCGAACCCGAACAAAAACGAAGGCGACTTTGGACCAGCCGCACTTAAAACGCTTGTCACCACCAAATGTACGGCTTGTCCAGTCCATATGTTATTTGGTTAGTGCTCTCATCCATATGATTTGTGCGATAGAACAGCATAGCTGTTTTTTATCTCGCTCTCACTACAGGAAACTGCTCTGGCTAACTCTCTCATTATGTCTAGGGATCGTTTAAATGTATGTGTCCGAACAAGCAACAATCCATAGCACAGCACCTGCTGTGGCGGACGTTCCACTTCAAATGGTTATTTCCTTAGCATTGTCCAACGGTGTTAGCAGAATGGACTGATTTATTCTCGAAAGACACGGTTTTATTTTGAGTACCAATTTAACAGACTCGCGAGCCACAAGTAGTTACACTGTCAACTACTTGAGTTTCTTTTCCTTTGGCTATTAACTCTAAAAGAGTCCAGCTGGGGGCGCTATAAAAAGTTATATGAATGTATGTAAGTTAACAAAACTGAAACTGTTGGAAGCTTTTAAAGTGAACGAATTTTTAAAAATTCTTCGTACTGATAGGTTTTGTGTAATTCGACAACTGAACTCCAAAATTCTTAAGGCTAAATTAAGCACAATGTTTTTGTGCAAATGTATGTAAGAGGCCAAAATATCCATCAATAACGAACTATAAAGTAAATATATTTTTGATAAAAATTAACAACCGAATCGTCTATCCATCTGTTCGTCCGTCAGTCCTCATGTATGAACGCGTCAATCTCAGATCCTATAGGAGCTAGCGACTTGAAAGGTACGAACGTAGGTCCTCCTAGTCCCACGCAGCTCGGATTTTTTTTTTTAGTTAGCCCTGGTTCTAAACAATTGATAAGAATCGATAACAAAATCTTGTTTTGTAAGTAAATCTCTTAGGTTTTAAGAGCTTTAGTCAGCAAACTTGACATGTACCATCTCGAATAGTATACATGATCAAGTATTCAAAAAGTCCATTAAACATTCCATTTTTTTTGCAATGCATCAGGGATCTAAAAAAAAACCAATCACATGTAGTATGACCTATACACTAATAAGCAAGGAGGAGTGCTCTAAGGAGGACCATGAATTTTCGTCTTTAAATTTTCTTTCAATTTGCTTCTTTGTTTCTTAACCGATCTTGATGGTGGGCAGTAGAGCGTTTTTTGACATAGAATATCCATATATTTTCAAAACGATACAGCATTAAAAATGCGGCTTAATTAGTGGGTAGTGCCAATTGATTTATTTATTTGATTTATAGCTATCGGATGGTGGCAGTGGGTTGCGATAGCTAAAAATTCAAAAATGTTTGATCTGTATATACTATTTTAGATTCTGCGATTGCTATCGGAAACAAATCCGTAATGCCCGGGCACAACGACAAGCTACTTTTAAATTTCAAGTCTTTACCTTTTATATTTCTTTGTACAAAGTAAAACAGAACAAGTAGGAGGTTCTAGTCGGGAGCTCCCGACTAGTGGATACCCTGAACCCTCCTATTCCATCACCAATGTAGTAATAAAGATACATTAAAAAAGAAAAAAAATTCCCTTGGCAGGGTTCGAACTCGCAACTGACCGCATTACTTGCCGACACCCCTACTCAACAGCCAAACCAATAACTGAGTCTTAACAAGAAAAAAACGAATTCAAATAGCAGCACCGAACACAATACAATCGCAATTACAATGCTGTTGATAGAATTCAAAGCAGACGAGCATGAATGTGTGCTTGCTGCCCCAAACTCCAGGCCAGCTAACATTTTTTTTTTAATAATTTCTGTGTTTCTTAACCGATCTTAAAGAAATTTTCAACATCTTATTGTACTATAGAATATTCGTGTATTATCAAAATGTCAATTGCATTTAAATTGTGGCTAATATTGGTGGGCAGTATAAATTGGTGTTTTTACTTGATTTATAGCTATGAGGTAGTAGCGGGCAGGTGGTGGTAGCTGTGAAATGAAAGATACTTTATATATATATATATTGTATAGCTGTAAATAGAATTCAAAGCAGACGCGCATGAATATGTGTGTATAAATTAACAAGTTTTCACAGTACCGATAATACCATATGTTGACCGACGGTTGCAGCAATGAAGCACTTGGAATTTTTAGTCCGAATATTTATTCAGACATGTAGTACGCTGTTCAATCCAACTTAAAAACTGAAAATCTATATTAAAAGCTTACTTATCCAAAGCCAATATGCCTCGGCAGCCCCGGCGGTAGAATGCTGACCTAGCGCCTCGTGACTACTTCTGGATGGTCACTCAGCGCGCGCATGCGAGGCATCGGATTTCCTCGCTGTAGCCGGCAGCAATGCAGAGTCAACGAATATAAGCAATGCCGCTACTTTGTAGCGACGGCCTCCGGTCTCTCGGCGGGATCGGCAGAAGCGGATTTGTTTGTGGTAACTTGTACATGTATACAGAAATTCTTGCAATTTGCGCTTGCTGCCGCTGATACGAGTAAAGCCAAAACTCGTTTTATTTAATTACTTTTGTATTTCTTAACCGATCTTAATGAAATTGTCAACAGTAGATCTTATTGTATTTGTGTATTCTCAAAAAGTCAATTGCATTTAAATTGTAGCTTACATTGGTGGAAAGCATAAATTGGTTTATCTACTTGATTTATGACTATGAGGTAGTAGCGGGCAGGTGGTGATAGCTATAAAATGAAATATACTTAATATATGTATACTATTCAAGAAGCTACATGTCAAGTTTGATGACTCTAGCTTTTATTATTTACCCGAAATTGGTCAAAAAACGGGATTTCGATATCGAATTTTATCGATTGCTTGAAAACAGAGTAAATTATCGATTATCGGAAAAAAACTCGTACCACGCGGGCACTAGGATGACCGACGATTCAAATTTCAGGTTTCTAACTCACAGATTCTGAGATCCTCGCGTTCATACATACGGACGAACGGACAGACGTACATGGCTAGATCGACTCGGCTATTGACGCTGATCAGGAATATATCTACTTTATGGGGTCGGAGATTCATCCTTCTGCCATTTTTTTTAGCCATTTTTAATGGGTTCAGAGTATAAAAATAAATTACGAATAAATTTTAAAAAGAACTAGTTCCTCAGTTGTAAAGCTATCTTTATGAAACTTTGCAGAAGTGCCTCTTTCTGTTGCACGCAGAACATATGTCGGAGCCAGCTGGATCGGACCACTATATCATATAGCTGTCATTGGAAAGATCGGACTATTCTCATTTTTCTTATTTATTACTAAATCAAACGAGCGCGTAGCGCGAGCTGCATTAGTTGTTGGAAGAAGAGGGTTCAGGGTATCCCCTAGCCGGGAGCTCCCGACTAGAACATCTTACTTGTTATTACTGCTAAAGTGAACGAGCGTGTATCGCAAACTGCATTTGGATATCCCAAAAAGGGGAACTCCTGACTACAGCCGCTTACTTGTTTTATATATAGTTTTCTTTTGCCCCCTCCACTAGCCTTAAATAGAGTATTCATTAGTAAACACACATACCTTACTTAAAGAATTTAAGCTCGAAACTGGTAGAGGCTTTCATCTTGAGCATTCCCAAATATATACATATACTCTTCTTACTTGTTTTCATACGTATTCATATATTAAGGGTCGCTATCTGTAGAATGGCACAAATTTAAATTCATTTAATTTAATATAGTTATAAAGACCCGTTAAATATAACAAATGTTTTCTAGAGTATTAGCTTTGCAGCTACCCAAGCAAAGAGACTTGCTTTATTTATTTTAATATAAACATATGGTATATAACATACACTGGTATTTGTAACTTTATATTATACTTGCAAAAGACCTTTTCGGACCACATCGCTATACGCATTTAATTATTTGGTTTTTTATTTCAAAACAGACAGGCAATCTTATCTGATGTTTAAGCAAAACAACAAGCAACAAAGATCTAAACAGATTCGTTTGGTTTTACTCATATTTTAAGAAATAATGAATTATCTGCAACACAAATTTTTATTAGTTCTGTTTAAATTAAAATCGCTGAAAAATAACGATCAATCCATAATAAAAATGTCACACATTTACTTAAAAAGTTTTGTAGTGATCAATTTTTTTAAATTATTCTAACTTTTATTTTTTATTTATTTATTTATTAATGGTCGACAAAACGAGTGTCTTCCTAATTATTCAATACATTATATATTCAATTATTAAAATTAAGTGCTAAGAGCCTAGTTAGAGAACACAATTTTCTAATAGCAACACCGACCGATGGAGGTGTTTTATTTGCCAGTCCGGCTAGCTGTGCCCCTTTTGACAGCTAATTTTTTCGCGTCATTGACAAAATTAGAGCCTACATCTTAGAAGAAGGGTGTAAGTCGGAAAAAAGTGTTCTTAAGTAAAATTAAAAATTACCTTAATTTGCTATATTATTTAAGAAAATAATAATAGTAGAAAAGAAATTAATAAGATTGTTAATAAAGTAAAGAACTGCATGCTAGATATATAGAGAATGTTAAGTAGATAGGATAAAGAGATAGTATTGGGAAAGTAGTAGGAAATTACCGACCCGGTGGTGGAAAATGTATAGCCTGTCCGGCAAGCTATGCCCCTGCTTATAGCTGGGAATGGTCAGTGACTTCCCGAAGGTATCCTGAAAGCAACGATTTTATTAGGGGTAGAGAAAGTTCAGTAGAGAAAACGTGATGCAAACTATTGTAATTATTACATAGCACGCGAAAAGGATTGTGCATAGCGTAGACTGTTGTGCACGTCGATAGGAATAAGGGCGATAATTTCTGGTTGGTCTACCCGGAACAGAGAATTGAAGACGCCCTAACAGAAAAGGAGAATCTATATCGCCAACAATCAACTTATGTAGAAAGACAACACCCAGAATTATGCTACGGTTGGTTAACAACAGAAGATTAAGAAGAAGCAGCCTGCTGAAATAGGATGGCAACCAAAGATTAGATTCCCAATTTAAACCTCGTAAGGCAAAAAGCGAAATTGCTTCTCAACAATCCTGGCTGTTGTTATACTGCGGAGACCAAATGCAAGAGCAGTATTCAAGGATAGGGCGAACAAGAGAGATGTACAGAAGTTTCGTTATAAAAGGATCTTTAAACTTTTTAGCCCATCGTTTAATGAATCCAAGTACACCTTTTGCCTCATTGACGATGGTTGTAAAGTAGCTTCTTGGCCGGGGTGATAACTCAGTCTTACCCAGGTCCACTCTACAAGAAATTTGTAGTTTGCCGAGACGCGAAGTTGAAAAGGGGGGTATGGAGCCGTCGGGATGACTCTGCCGCAGAGTGGTTGCTAATTCTGTTAAGGAAAAGGGGAAGCCGCCGGGATCGCTCCGCTGCGGTTAGGTTAGAGTTGGCCTGCGTGATGGGTGCTGCTGGGATCGCTCCGCTGCAAGACGAAAGCCTACAAACGCACAATTGCTACACAGACAACGCAAACACTGTTTTATTTCGTGTACGTTCACTTCCGTTTTATTTGCTTTATTAACTTTCCTAAACTTGCTGCACCGTCAATTCTAGGCTGTTCCTACCTAACCTGGCAGCTAACTTGCGTTCCCTAAACTCTGTCCTTCGTTAAGTATGCACGTCCGATACTCACGCTTGCCGGTTCCAAAGTGATCTTGCTGCTCGGCGGCAGCAGCTCACGACCCTTTTTCGCCCTTTTCGCTCTCCGGCGAAAACTCTCGCGCAAGCATTCGCTCTCTTCTACTCCTACTGTTAACGTTTTAGGAGTCAGAGTTGCTTATGATTAAATTTACATTATAATTGGCTCCTCTTAATTCCTAATAAATCCACTCCTTTCTATTCTTAATGATAAGTTTTCTATTTCATATTTCAGCTTCATTTGTTTGACACTTATCCTATGATTATTTATGATTATTTATAATATTGGTGGGTCTATTGTGACTCCGCGTCACACCCCCCCCTTTGTTGACGGCGGGTGATTATCACCTTGTGGGCGTCGGTGATGGTCACCCTAACGAACGCGTTGCCGTCCTGTACGCAGAATCGGTTCCGCTTTTACCTGTGGAAATACGAACTATTTTAAACCATCTACTTAACTCCTTGACCATTCCGTTCCCCTTCCCTTAGTGTCACTTCGGCCTGTCTATTGCTCTAACACGTTCCTATGGTGCAGCTCACAACGACTTTTCTTATAAATAGTTAAACATAGGGGTTATTACAAATTGTTCTTAATCTATTTTTCATTTAGCTGCTTGTCTCTCGGCCCTCCATCTTCGCTGGGGTCTTCTTGGCCTGGTCCGTGGTATATCTTTAGTTGGGCAACGTTAGCTACTCGCCTCTTCCGCTCGCCGTCACGCGCCAAGCGCACGATATTGGGCGAGACGAATTTTACGACCCGGTAGGGACCGTCAAACTTCGGCGCTAACTTCGCCGCGAATCCGTCTGCGGCCTTCGATAGCTGATGCTGACGTAGCCACACCTGCTCATTGATCTTTGGTCGCCATTCTCTTCGACGCAAATTGTAATGTCTTCCCTGGTCCTGGGAAGCACGCTGCAAGTTATGACGGACGATGTCGAACACCTCCCTCAGACGCTGGGCCTTTTCTCCTGGCGTTTGCTGAACAGTGGCGGGCCCAGGCGTAACCTCGTCGTATAAAGCGGCTGGGAGACGAGGTTCGCGACCCTGTACCAAGAAAGCGGGAGAAAATCCGGTCGAGTCCGCCACACTTGTATTTACCGCCAACGCTATCTCAGGTAGGACCTCGTCCCACGAGCTCTGGTGCCCTTCGATGAACTGGGCGATCATCGTCTTGACCGTCCGGTTCGTCCGCTCGGTAGGGTTCTCCTGGGGGCAGTATGGCGCCGTGTATTGCACCTCTACGCCGATCGAAGTCAAGAAGGCCTTGAATGTTCGGCTTGTAAACTGCACTCCGTTGTCGCACACAAACTTCCGAGGGACTCCGAATCGGCAAAGTATCCGTTCCCGGAACGCCCTCTGCAAATGTTCCGCCGTCGCTCGCCTCAAAGGGACCAGTTCCACCCACTTGCTAAACGCATCGTGGAATACCCGCAACATGGTGTTACCGTGCTTCGAGCGTGGTAGCGGCCCCACGAAATCTGCGCATAATATGGCCCATGGTTCCGTCACCTGGCGCGTCAGCATTCGTCCCGCCGGTCTCACCTGTTCCACCTTGAACTTCTGACACACCTCGCAGCACCTCACATGTCGTGCGGCGTCCCGGAACATCCCTGGCCAGTAGTACCTCTGTGCTAGTCGGGATATCGTCTTCCTCACCCCTTGATGCCCTGCCGTCGGGGCATTGTGGCACTCCTGCAGGACTCTCTGCCTCTGGTTACTGGCGACGCACAGTTTCCATGGCACGTAGTCCTCGTCGTCGGCTCTGTGTCCCAGGTGGCGATAAAGTTGGCCGTTCTCGACGGCATAGTCCGGATACTTTGCGGGCTCCTTGGCGAGTCTCTCCAGCATACACGCGGTCCATCCACATGGGTGCTGCTCCTCCACGGCCTGACGACATGCCTCCAGTGGCTGCCGGGACAGTGCGTCGGCTACCACGTTCAACTTCCCCCGTCGGTACTGCACGTCGAACTGGAACTGCTGCAACTCTAAGGCCCATCGAGCTATCCTTCCGGATGGACTCTCTATGGAGTTGAGCCATTTAAGTGCCATGTGGTCGGTAATGACGTCGAACCTGTACCCCTCCAAGTAACATCTCAATGCACTTGCGGATTGACCAAACTATAGCCAGACATTCCTTCTCCGTGGCTGAGTAGTTGGTCTCCGCCTTCAGAAGTTTCCTACTGGCGTAAGCGATGACTCGCTCCTCCTCGTCGATGGTCTGTGTCAGGACGGCGCCGAGACCGTAATCGCTCGCATCCGTCTGCAGCACGAATTTCTTGCTGAAATCCGGGCAAGCGAGGATCGGCGCGGTTGTGAGTCGCTCCTTGAGTTGCTCCAGCGCCTCCTGCTGTTCCACGCCCCACGACCATACCTTTCCCTTCTTCAAGAGAGCGGTCATCGGCTGCACCACCGACGCGAAATTGGGGACGAAGCGTCGATACCACGATGCCATCCCGAGGCACTGACGCAGCTCCTTGCAGTTCGATGGGGCCGTCAGCCTCTGGATCGCGAGCACCTTTGAGGGGTCCGTCCGTATTCCTTCGCCGCTCACTACGTGTCCTAAATATACCAGCTCCTTCCGGAAGAAATGGCATTTCTCTATGTTGAGCTTTAGGTTCGCTTCCCTCAGTCGTCGGAACACTTCTCTCAGGTTGGCTACGTGCTGCTCCTTGGTTGCGCCTATGACGATGATGTCGTCCAGGTAGGCGAAAGCGTGGGGCTCCATTTCCGGCCCTATCACCGAATCCAGTGCTCTCTGGAACGTGGCGCAGGCCGAGTGCAGACCAAAGGGCATCACCTTCCACTGGTATAGTCCCCGTCCTGGAACTGTGAACGCGGTATACTGCCTGCTCCCTTCCTCCATGGGGATCTGCCAGTATCCTTGCTTCAGGTCCAGCGTCGATATGTAGCGCGCGTGCCGTAGGCGCTCTAAAATGTGGTTTATCCGGGGTACTGGGTATGCGTCCGGGATCGAATGTGCATTGAGCTGCCTATAGTCGATGCACATTCGCCATTCCCCTGTCTTCTTTTTCACCAGCACGATCGGCGCACTGTACGGGCTTCGGGACGGCTCGATGGCTCCCGTCCGGAGCAATTCCTCCACTTGCTTGTCGATGACTTGTTGCATCGCTGGGTTCCTCGGGTAGTACCTCTGCTTGATGGGCTCGTTGTCCTTCATTACGATCCGATGGCTAGCTATGTGGGACACGCCTTTCAACCCCTCGAATCGCGCCAACTCTGCCTCCAGAAGCACCTGTAGGCTGGGCTCCAAGTCTGCTGGCAGATCTCCTCTCCCTCTCCAGACCCTTTACCACTACTAGCCTCGTGACTAGTTCTCGCGGCCGGGTTTTCTCCCGTGACTAGTTCCCCCGCTAGCACGACTCCTTCTAAGGTGCGAGGTTGATCCTCCTGCCCGTTGGATCCAGCCACCCTCCCCAGCTTCACGCTCTTAGGTGCTGATCCACACATAGGCCCTGAATCCCTGCCTCTGCTGACCTCCGTCGTCGCCTGTCCTTTTACCCTAACCCCTGTCGAGTCCTCCTTACGGTTCTGCTTCTGATCCTTTCCTGGCGCTCTAGACAACTCGCTGTCCGACCGTACCTCCGCTGGCACCCTGGACATACCCTTATCGTCCGACCGTGCCTTCACTGGCACCCTGGACACCTCTTTATCGTCCGACCGCACCTTCACTGGCACCCTGGACATACCTCGATCATTCGATCGTGCCTCCGGGATTCTCTCCGCGGGACGGACCGCTACCCCCTGCCGAATCCCTAACCTTGCCTCCGTCGGCTCCACAGGGCAGCCAGTCCCCCTTTCCTAATTTCCCGTCTCTCCGGCGTCCCTAACGTCATCTCGCTGTCCCCGCAACGAATCGTCGTACCTATCGCTCGCAGAAAGTCCATACCTAGGATCACTTGGTCTAGCATCGGCGTCATGATTAGTAGCGGCACGCTTATCGTACGCCCCGCTAAACTTACTCCCGCGTGCAGCATCCGCGCGACGTCTAATCTTGACCCGTCCGCCAGCCGTATCCTCGTTTGTACTTCCCTAATTTCCACGTCCTTCGCTACCTTCGCCGCGCAGGCACCACTGATGAACGATCGAGTGGCGCCGGTGTCGATTGTCGCCGCGTAGTCCTCTCCACCGATCTTGATCGTCGCGACGACACGACCCCCCTCGACTCGCAAAACATCTACTGCCTCCGGGCTCCGCTGACATCGCTTTCCATCCGCTCCCGGTCCGGATGGTGCCTCTGTCCGTTTCCCTGAGCCGGTCGTCTACAGCATTCCTGGCTGCTCACCCCCCTGGTTCCGCATTGCGCACAAAAGACTACCTGCGGGTTGGGACAGTCTCTCCTAAAATGCCCCTCTTGCCCGCATCGAAAACATATCGGGCGTCTCCTGGCCGTTCCCCCGGTTTCTTGGCCGATCATTCGGTTAACGGGCTCTTCCCTTGGCACCGGTAATACTGGCGATGAAGCTACCCTGAACGGGTTGTTTAAGCCTGTCGTCGCCTGTCCTTGCCCCTCGCCTAGATACGTGCCCATGCTATTACCTAATCGAGATCGTGAACCCGGGGGATACTGTTGACCCTGCCGTTTTATACCCTCATACTCGACCGCTAATTGTATGAGCTTCGACAGCGACGCGAAATCTTGCCTCCGCACATACAATTTATACTCTGGGGCTGCGTTGTCGTATATTCTCGCTAATTCTCGCTCCGGACCATAGCCAGCGTGGTGCATCAGCGCCCTGATGTCCACCACATACTGCTTGAATCCTTCGCCCTCTCGTTGACGGCGAGCCCGGATTTCATCTTCTAACAGTTCAAAATATCGCGGAGGCAAAAAGAAATCCAAAAATCCCTCCTTAAACTCGTTCCATGACACCTCTCTTAGCCCACTTGTCATGAACCAGCGAGCGGCTTCGCCGATCATGACCTCGTTCATTGCCCGGGGCAACCTATCGGTGTCAATTTCATAAGATAGGGCCCGATCTTCGATGGCCTCTACGAAGGACAGCGGATCAGCCTGCCCATCGAAACGTATACCCCACTTCCTGACCTGTTCCGGAACGATGCAGTGCCCCCTATACTCCATGGGTAGGCGCGTCTGTGTTAATGGGACGCCCTCAGTAACACGAGGCGTCCCCGATTCCTTCGTCCTGTCGCTCGCATCACGGGCTTTGTAGTTCGGGATCGCCGGGACCTCGAGCAAGCCGGGGGTGTTTGAACGTGGGCCAGAGTCTGACTCTGACTTCGTGACTCCGTTCGGATATCCAGTCTTCCTCGACCGCTTCGTTTTAATAACTTCCTTCTGCTTTTTTTTCGAAATTATTTTTAATGTCTTTGTTTTATTTCCGTTTATTTAAATCACGTTAATTTTTAATTTATTTAATTTCAAATTATTTTATTTTATTTGTTTTATTTTCAGTTATTGTGACTATAATTAATTTTATTTTAATTAATTTTGTTTTAATTAATTTTATTTTAATTAATTTTATTTTAATTAATTTTATTTTCATTAATTTTATTTTAATTATTTTTATTATAATTATTTTTAATTTTTATTAATTTTATTTTAATTAATTTTGACTTTAATTAATTTTATTTTAATTAATTTTGACTTTAATTAATTGTATTTTAATTATTTTTATTTTAATTATTCTTAATTTTTATTAATTTTTTTTTTATTATTTTATTTCAATGAATTTTATTCGACTTTATTTTATCCGCACAAAAAAAAACAGTCGCACTTTTAGTTGACCACTCTAACAAGTGACGCTGCGTACCGGCCTCGGCCTACGGTACCCTTCTGCTACACGCGTCCACTCTTTTACCGTGGTTCTATGTCACTCCACTGTGGTCACTTTCACTCGGTTGTTGATTCATTATTATTAGTTTTCGTTAATTTTTATTATGTTTTGCACCGGTGAGCACATAAAAAAAAACATAAGAAAAATGTTTGCCGAGACGCGAAGTTGAAAAGGGGGGTATGGAGCCGTCGGGATGACTCTGCCGCAGAGTGGTTGCTTATTCTGTTAAGGAAAAGGGGAAGCCGCCGGGATCGCTCCGCTGCGGTTAGGTTAGAGTTGGCCTGCGTGATGGGTGCTGCTGGGATCGCGCCGCTGCAAGACGAAAGCCTACAAACGCACAATTGCTACACAGACAACGCAAACACTGTTTTATTTCATGTACGTTCACTTCCGTTTTATTTGCTTTATTAACTTTCCTAAACTTGCTGCACCGTCAATTCTAGGCTGTTCCTACCTAACCGCTTGCCGGTTCCAAAGTGAAGCTGCTGATCGGCGGCAGCAGCTCAAGACCCTTTTTCGACCTTTTCGCTCTTCGGCGAAAACTCTCGCGCAAGCATTCGCTCTCTTCTACTCCTACTGTTAACGTTTTAGGAGTCAGAGTTGCTTATGATTAAATTTACATTATAATTGGCTCCTCTTAATTCCTAATAAATCCACTCCTTTCTATTCTTAATGATAAGTTTCCTATTTCATATTTCAGCTTCATTTGTTTGACACTTATCCTATGATTATTTATGATTATTTATAATATTGGTGGGTCTATTGTGACTCCGCGTCACATGGTATATATGTGAAGATTGAAGCACAGTTTAGAATCAAAAAGAACGCCTAGATCCTTAACTGTTAGTATACGTTGCAATGGAGTATTGTCGATTGTATAACTGACAAGATAAGGTGTAATACGATTCTATGTCATAAACATACACTTTGAACAATTCAGATGCAATTGATTGGCCGAACACCAAAGTTGCATAGCGTTCAAATCGTCTTGAAGACGAGAATGATGTAGGGGGTAAGTGTATGATAGAATAAGTTTCACGTCGTCCGCATACATGAGTACACGAGCATGGGATATAACAGAGGGGAGATCATTTATAAAAAGAGTAAAGAGTAAAGGTCCAAGATGACTACCTTGAGGAACACCAGAAGTAACGTGAACCTGTTGAGAGGTAGTCAGCCTCATCACTACTCTTTGGGTCCTACATTTTAAATAAGAACTAATCGAAAGCAAAAGAGACGGAGGGAAACCTATTCGGTCAAGTTTAAAAAGTAAAATGTCATGGTGCACGGAGTCAAACGCCTTACTGTAGTCAGTGTAAATGACATCAGTTTGCATTTTCGAAAGGAAAGCATCATTTACCAAGGAAGTAAACTCAAGCAGGTTGGTCGTAGTTGACCGATTCTTTACGAATCCATGTTTAAAGGGGAAACAAATGATTTGCAGAAATGCTGCAAATTCGAAGTGATTATTTTTTCAAATAACTTAGGAATAGCGGACAGTTTTGCAATGCCCCTGTAATTTAGTATATCAGACTTTCCACCTTTCTTGTGGAGAGGAATGATATAAGATTCTTTCCAAAGAGATGGAAAGACAGAAAATTCAGGGGATAGATTAAAAAGCTTTAGCAATGGATAAACAAGGGAAGAACTACACTCCTTGATTAGACAACTATGAATATTGTTAGGCCCAGGAGAGAACTGGGTTTATTGAGTACCCATCAATTGGACTAAGGTATGTATTTAACTTAATAATGCTAATAGGAACTAAGATTGTGTATTTTATATTTCTACGCTTCCAATGTTTATTTTCCCCTAAATTTTTTCTCTGAACAATGTCCATCGGTTTGTCTATAAATCATTCTGCAAACTGGTGTACTTGGTTTCTCCAGCTAAAAATAATTTTATTTCAATAAAAAGTTGTTAAATCCTGAACTCATTAAAAAATGGTTTTGTGCAAATGTTATTAAAAAATAGAGGCAACCATTCGGACCCTTAAACTATGTATACATTCGGCATCAAATACAATGCATTGGTACGTCAAACAGCAAAAAAATCGGGACACGAAAAATCGCAACGAGTGAGCCCCATGGGTACCTGCGCCCATTTAAGTGTGCCCAGATAGTGTAAGACTGCTGAGAGTGGCAGCCGAACGCCGACCTCGAAAGCCGAACGTTCAGTATGAAGCCGCATCCCGCTCAGCGCACGACGTCGCTGCGGCTGATGCTATTTCTTAATATACGTATGTTATTTTTGAATCCTTACAGCCCAAATACATATGTGTGTGCAGAGTGTGCCTCGCTCTCACTCATTGCTTTGCGGCCTTGTGGGCATCTTTTTCTCCCTGCATAGCTTCTCGAAAACCCCGAGATCTAAAAACATACATATGTTTGTGTTGTGTGGATGTGCGCAGAAGTATATCACGGAGTTTGTCGCGAGCCAGATTATCCCGTTCGTGAGAAGTTGTTTAGGGACTCTTTTGGGTCCGCAAAGGCCTTTGTTTAATATAGTTTTTAGAGGAGCCTGTGTCTACGAGAAGCCTGATATTTATCCCCGCCACCATACGAGTTATGTACGGAAGCAGGTTGTTTCCCTAAAAATTTGCAGCTGTTGGCATCAGACAATTCGTCTTCAACAGTAGTCACTTCGGACTGTGCTTGGTTTTCATACGACTTGTCTTCGGATATACTTTGGGATGTAAAGTGCACCTTTTGGTTTTTCTTATAAGCAGCTTGCATGGAGCGAGACGACTGTTCTATTTCCATGGGCTCTGCATTTTTATGACCCTGATAATTCGTCGATTGTCTGTACTGTGAAGACGAAACTATTTCCATAGCCTCTGGTGTCTGACCTTGAGTGTTCTGTAGATAAGGGCGTTGTTTAGAGCTGCCCGACTTGGCTTGACTCCTAGTGTAGTGAGGGTTCTTGCCACATCTACCTTGATTCTTAGCGTTTTGTGAGGTCTCTTGGCCATTTGTCTGCGTTCGTAAAATCAAGCCAAGCCGAAATTGCTTTAAAATTTAGGACTGTGATAACGGAAGCTAGTGTGGCGTCCGCAGAGCCCCTTACCTTATTACGAATAATGGCGACCGCCTGATAGTGCCATGAACTACCCACGTAAAATTTCGTAGGCTGCGGTGGCTGTCTGTCTCCACGAGACGTAATTTTCCTACCTACCGTCAAATTCCGGTGTAGACTTTACTACATCCAAAGGCTCGTCACATCTGACTGCCTGGTTAACGGTAATAGGTTAATAAACTTCAACCTGTGTCCCACAGGACAGATATTCTCGCCCTTTGAACCTATTGCGTTAGCTTACGAATTTTTTTGTCAAATGTGCGTGCCTGTGCTCGAGTGCAGACCAGACAGAAGTTTCAAAAATTTCGTCGACGGTTTTTGTCTCCATTTTTGATTTTTTTTTGGCCAACTTTAGTTCCGTATAACTGGATATAAGTTCTTCGTCACTGCTACAAGACATTAAATGACAAATGTAAAGGGGCACATGCAATTTTTTAACTCTCCTTATTTGTCCGGACACAACAGCTGACAGAAATAAAATTATTATAAATTTCTTTATATATAAATATTTTTTAAATTTCCTCGTTAGTCGATATAGAGGTTTAAAAATCAACAAATTTATTTACTTTGACCAGTTGATCGCTCACTTACATGAATCTTATGTCTTCAATCAGAGATTCCATTTCCTTCGTGGTGCGTTGATGAGCTGTTGCTGACCAGCGATGTTGCTGTTTTGTTTCGTTTTGTTTGTTTTTATTTTTCTCGGTCTCAGCTTTAGTTTAGCTGGGGCTGTATTTTTTGTTTTGAGTTGAGTGTAACCCGCTCATCTTTGTTGCTGCCCTTTGTATTTTCACTTTTTACGCGTGGGAAAATTTATTCAAATTCCGTTGGTCGCCAATTAACAAGTTTTCACAGTACCGATAATACCATATGCTGACCGACGGGTGCAGCAATGAAACACTTAGAATTTTTAGTCAGAATACTTATTCACGCACGAAGTGCGCTGTTTAATCCAATCTTAAAAACTGAAAATCTAAACTAATAGCTAACATATCCAAAGCCAATATGCCGCGGCAGCCCCGGCGTCGGAATGCTGACCTAGCGCCTCGTGACTACTTCTGGATGGTCACTCAGCGCGCGCATGCGACGCATTGGATTTCGTCGCTGTGGCCGGCAGCAATGCAGAGTCAACGAATATGAGCAATGCCGCTACTTTGTAGCGACGGCATCAGGTCTCTCGGCAGGTTTGTTTGTGTTACCTTGTACAAGTATACAGAAATTCTTACGAGTAAAGCCAAAACACGTTTTCTTCAATATTTTTAATTTTCTACAGTACTTCTTATTGTGCTATAGAATATTTGTGTATTCTCAAAAAGTCAATTGCATTGAAATTGTAGCTTATATTGGTGGAGAGCATAAATTGGTTATTTACTTGATATATGACTATGAGGTAGTAGCGGGCAGGTGGTGATAGCTATAAAATGAAATATACTTAATATATGTCAAGTTGACTCTAGCTCTTATTATTTTCTCATAAAACACGCTTTCGATATCGATTTTTGTCGATTGCTTGGAAACAGAGTAAATTGTCGATTATCGGAAAAAAGCTCATACCATGCGGGCTTCCAATTTCAAGTCTCTAACTCTTATAGGTTCTGATATTCTTGCGTTCATACATACGGACGGACGGACAGACAGACAGACAGACAGACATGGGTAGATCGACTCGGCTATTGATGCTGATCAAGAATATATATACTTTATGGGGTTGGAGATGCTTCCTTCTGCCTGTTACATACATTTGCACAATATACAATATACCCTGTTTAGCCTTTTTTCATGGGTTCAGGGTATAAAAATGTGGATAAACAAGTATAAAATAAAGGTCGGCAAGAAAAAATAAATAAATAATAAAAAGAAAAATGCGTATATTTAAAGTAATGGAAAAATAAAGTAATTTTTAATAATGCCTATATGCCGAAATAATGTCAGTGTTAGCGATCAATCAGCAACTGTGAAGTGACTGCGAGTGAACTACGAAACTGCTACAGCGGTGGGTTTCAAGCCTTTTGTTTTTTTTATTTTATTTTTTTGTTGAAAAGACAAAGACAAAAAGATAAAATAAAATAAATCATCGGAACTACGGGAGCAGAAAAGGCGAGAGGAGGCGACGCTGGCTACAGAGAAGGGCAGAAGCAAGTAAGAGAAAATATAAAATGGAGGCAGGTGAGTGCCAAAATCCGGGGGTAGGCGTGCACTGGATCCACCAGCGGCGCAAAGAGGAGCTGGTGGCGATCGAAGTTACCTAAGCGGCTATCCACTTACGAGCAGGATAGCGGCCATTCCTCTGAAATTTAGGCTCAGCTTGCCGAGTTAGAGTCACGGTATGCCAAAATGTTAGAGCCGTTATCCTTGGGCGTCCAACCCGACGTTGGCGGAAGGCCACGTCAGTAATTGGAGCCCGATCGCAGACTCCGACCCCTAGCCTAGCCGTCACGGGTGTATGGGAGGCTCATGTCGTCAGAAGAGTTGGAGCCCGCCGAACAACAGCGATTGACGCAGAGATAGTGCGAGCCTCTTTGAAGCCGAGTTATGTTCCTTATACTGCCAGGCTATATCCTCAGTCGGAGGTAAGGCCACTTGCAAACGTCCCGGAACAAGTACGGAAGAGGGGTATGAGGTATGACGGCCGATCCTGACCCTCTTGAATTTCTAGAAGACCTAGAGGAGCGGGCCATCACATATGGCATTGCCTTCGGTCGTATGCCCAGGACAATGAGCGAGATATTCTGCGACAGGGCTGCTCGTTGGCTCTTGAGTAGTGGGCTAAGGGATGTGCCATGGTCTTGGACTTCTTCCTGCCTCCACGCTATTTTGAGAGGCTTGACGACGAAATCCGGTCCCGTCGGCAGCGCGTGGGAGAGGAATTCAAAGAATACCTGATAGAGCTGAGGGCTCTAATGCATCACGCCAGATACGAGCCGGCCCAGAAGTTGCACCTACGAAGATGCCGCCCCCGAATACAAACTTTACGTGAGACGGCAAGACTTCTCCACCTTGTCCCAGCTTACGCAGATGGCCGTGGTCATGAATCGGAGTAGCGCAGAATAAGGGAGGACAGTACAGCCCACGGGGGAACACCTCAATCCATTCCGGTATACTCCCAGCGGGTCCAGAGCGACCGTTATGGATAGAAGAACCCCCTGCAGAGGTTGCCCATCAGAGGTTGAGCCAAGTGGTCGGAACCGGGTACAATCCGCGACGAGCATGTCGTAGGTGCGCACAGGAGGGGCACTTCACTAGTGAGTGTCCCAACGCACACGTCGTGTTCTGTTAGGTATGTGGGAACCGGGGCAGAAGTAGCCAGGATTGTTGCCGCCGCACGGAGGCGGGAAACGGGCAACGGCGTCGCCCAGGCCAGTATCGGGTCGGCGCCGACACACTTGTGACCAGGTAACAGGACACCCACTAAAGGTGGACGGGGGCCGAATCGTCACTACGGTGGAGATTGGCGGGTGAACGATGCCTGCTACCATCGATACCGGAGCCACTCGCAGCTTCATGAGAGACGATTGCATACGCAGGTGGGCGATTCGGGGAACAGTTGAGGATGTGCAGACGCGTATTCGTCTGACAGATGGGTCCACGCTCGAAGTAAGGAGGCCATTTTATCCTGGGAATGGGGTGCAATGGGCGCCACCATGCGCTGCAGCAAGACAAGACCGGTCCTTGAGACGGCGGTGGCACTAGCCGCAGGGCCTTGAGTGAGAGAAGGCCTCCCATGTCAGGAAAAGGGAGCAGCTGCTCGGCAACAGAGGAGAGAAGAGCCGAAAGAAGGCCTCACGCGCCAGGAAGCGTTAGTGCCTGCTCGGCAACCAACGGAAAAGGATACAAGTGAGTAGCCGAAGGAGGGCTTCCCGAAGGAGGGATTCCCTGCTCGGCAACAGAAGAAGGAGGATACCAAGAGAGAACCGAAGGAAGGCCTCCCGCGCCAGGGAAAGGGAACGCTTGCTCGGCCGACAAAGAGAAAGGACACGAAAGAGGGTGAGAAGAAGGGGCCTCACTCGGGATTGGACCGAGAGCTTGACTAGCCCAAAAGGCGGCGCGTAGAGCTGCAGAGGCAGGTCGTGGAGGCTGCACGGCGGAAATATGACAGAGAACGGAGGGATTAGCAGCAATAGCTAGGATCCCATGCACGCAGGGGATCAGGAGCATTCGCCAGAGCGGAGCCATCATGGAGCTCCCTCTGAAATCGGAGTAGTGCACGAAAGAGGCGAAATACAGGGTGAACCCAGCCCAGAGGGAGCAGAGTGGCCAACGGATCTGGACCCAAACCTAAGGGAGTTCCTGGCGTCGGAACTGGCACTCTTCGAGGGTCTGCAAGGGGTCTCGCACATCGCGGAGCACAGGATCCGGCTGAGGGACGACAAGCCGCTGAAGCATAGGTATTATCCGAAGAATCCGGCCATGCAGAGGCCGACTGACGTACAGGTGGATGAGCTGATCCAAGCAGGTGCCATCGAGCTGTCGTGTAGTCCGCACAGCGCCACAATCGTCTTAGTCAAGAAGCAGACTGGCGAGTGGCGCATGTGCATCGACTACCGGCAATTCAATGCGCACTCCATTCCGGATGCGTATCCCGTTCCCCAGATTAATCTCATTCTTGAGCGGTTGCGTCACGCCCGATTCATCTCAACTCTATATTTGAAGCACGGGTACTGGCAGAAACCGATGGCAGCCGATAGTCGGGAATGCACGGTATTCACAGTCCCAGGTAGAGGTCTTTCCCAATGGCGGGTGATGTCATTTGGATTGCATCCAGCGAGCTTTGGACACGGTAATAGGGCCGGAGGTGGAGCCTCATGCGTTCGCCTACCTAGACGATATCGTGGTAAAAGGGGCAACGAAAGAGCAGCATGTAGAGAATTTGAGGGAGGTGTTCCGCCGGTTAAGGGCAGCCAATTGCAAGCTGAATAGTAAGATATGCAGCTTCTTCAGGGAGAGGTTGGTCTACCTGGGGCATGTTATCTGTAGGGAAGGGATACGTACCGATCCGGAGAAGGTGGAGGCGATACGTAACCTTAGGGCACCGACTAATTGTAAGGAGTTGCGACAGTGTCCCGGGATGGCTTCATGGTAAAGGCGTTTCGTTCCCAACATCGCGACTCAGGTACAGCCGCTAACGGCGCTCTTAAAGAAGGGCGGAAGTGGGCTTGGGATGAAGAATAGGAGGAGGCATTGCGTCAATTGAAGGATAGCTTGACGACTGCCCCTGTGTTGGCTTGTCCGGACTTTTCCGCCAAATTCGTCTCGCAGATTGACGCGAGAGAGTATGGCCTCGGCGCAGTACTGACGCAGACGATAGAGGGACAGGAGCGAGTGATAGCGTACGTGAGCCGGAAGTTGCTGAAAGCTGAGGTGAACTATTCCGCCACTGAGAAAGAGTGCCTGGCAATCGTATGGTCGATCCGGAAGTTGCGTTGCTACATAGAGGGGTACTGGTTCGAAGTGATAACGGATCATCTGGCACTCAAGTGGCTCAACTCGATCGAGAGCCCTTCAGGGAGGATCGCGCGATGGGCACTGGAACTGCAACAGTTTCAGTTTGACGTTCACTACCGTCGAGGAAAGCTCAACGTCGTGGTCGATGCACTATCAAGGAATCCTCTAGAGACCTGTCAGCAGGCAGTGGTGGCCGAGGCCCCCTGCAAATGCGAGTGTGCGTGCCAGGATCGCTGAAGAGCGAGCCAAGCTCCCGGACAAATAGACGAAAATGGGCAATTATATAGGCATTTGGACCCCCGGACGGACGACGAGGACTACATCCCCTGGAAACTATGCGTGCCCAGTAGTCAACGCCAGAGGGTACTGCGGAAATGCCATGATGCTCCCACGGCCGGGCATGAAGGCATGAGGAAAACTGTTTCGAGGCTAGCCCAGAGGTACGTGAGATGCTGCGAAGACTGCCAGAAGTTCAAGAGCGAGCAACTCAAACCGGCTGGTCGCATGCTGACGAGACAGGTGGCAGAGCCGATGGCGGTACTCTGCGCGGATTTTGTCGGACCCCTTCCACGGTCAAGGCATGGCAGCATGATGCTACTAGTGTTCCATGATGCTTTCTCGAAGTGGGTGGAACTAGTCCCTCTCGGGAGGGCCACGGCGGCGCCCGAGAGAGGATTTTGAGTAGGTTCGGGGTCCCTAAGAGGTTTGTGTGCGACATAGGACCGTGAAGACCATGTTAGCGCAGTTTATCGAGGGCCATCACAGTTCGTGGGACAAGCTCCTGCCGGAGATATCGCTGGCGGTCAACAAAAGCGTGGCGGATTCAACAGGGTTCAGTCCCGCCTTCCTGATGCAGAGTAGGGAGCCACGGTTGCCTGCTGCTCTGTACGATCAGGTGACTCCGGGGTCCAAAACTAGTGCGCTTGACACTAGGACAAAGGCGGATAGGCTAAGAGAAATCTTTTATAATGCCCACAGACGCCCAGCGCGCTTCAAAGGACCAGGGCAGGCACTAAAGCTTGCGACGGTATCGTCGTCGAAGTAAGGGGGAGTGTGATGCGGCCACTAAGGTAGCCACCCCACAGTTCATAATTGTATTTATAGGATATAAGTATTGTATAGTATATAAGCATTGTATTAGTAATAAGAATAGTTAAGTCAAGGTGCCGACGAATCGAAGTCAGTTAAGGGCAAGGAGCCCCGCATAATTTAAGTTTGAATTTAACCGCCGGCCGCCGCAGCAACCGTGCGTTGCCGACCGGTTGCTCAACACTCTCTCGAGAGCGCAGCTTCAATTCGGCGGCGAAGAGCGAAAGCTCCGAGGCAAAGTTGCGAAAGCGAGACAAGCGCACGGCTCGCCTGCGAGCGTGACGGCCCTTTGTGATCGAGGGTCAGGGTGAGTACACTCGTATCACAAAAATTTGGCTTAGAGTGTGCAGCGGAGCGCTAGGGCTCCGAACAGTGCGGCAGGGCCTTGGCTGAATGAACCGAGTAGGGTAGCGCCGAATAAATAAGAAATGGAGTATATAAATAAAATGAAGTTAGAAAAGAAAGTCGGACAGTTCTTTTTATTTCTTATTAGGCTTATTCTCGAACATCGGCATTAGCCGATGTTCAACCTAACCCTCTTCCCCAATCTAAATTGCAGTGAATGTGGTGCGAGGCTATTGCCCGATAGTGTAGGTGGTTCGAACCTATTGCCCGATAGCGCAGGTGGCACGAGGCTATTACCCGACAGTGTAGGTGGTACAAGGCTATTGCCCGGTAGTTTAGGCGGTACGAGGCTATTGCGCGATAGTGTAGGTGGTCTGACGTTGCTATCTGGTAGTGTGTGTGGTTCGAAAAGCCAATTCTTATCTAATTAGTAGAGATTTAAAAATTAGCACTGAAACCTATTAGAGGGCTTTTTCTGTTTCTCCACCAATTGACGTGCCACCGCCCCGACAACTGGATTATTTTGATTTTCGGGTATACTTCAATGATAATAGTCTATGTCCACAGAAAAAAATTTAGGATTTCGTACTTGTGTAATGTAGAGTCAATAGTAAAAGTATGGTACTACCAGCGATATGTCAATTTAAATTTCAAGTATACGTTTTTAACTACGCGAAAAACAACACATTTTAATAGCTTGAGCCTTGTGATTTGGGGAAATATTTAGGTACTTTACATTTCATAAAGATCGGAGTGCAAATATTGGAATTATTCTATGCTAAATTTCTAATAATGTAGTCCAGGGGGAAGAAGCAGATTTGCAGAAGGTTAAGGCATTGATTTTGTGTATAGTGCATTATTGCATCTATTAGTACCTGCAAAAATATTATATATTGGGCATTTATATTGGGCTTTATTTAATGATTTGAAGAATTTAATCGTGGTTATAAACACCAAAATATTATGTTGACTGAGGGGTGCAGGGGATTTTGTCGTCGAGGTTTGGTTTATTAACTTGATTTATAGCTTTGTGCTGGTAGCGGAGAGGTGGCCATAGGTACAAAATGAAAGATACTTGATATATATGTATGTATATACTATTCAAGAATCAACATATGAAGTTTGGCGACTCTTAATCTTATTATATACCCAATTTGCTTAAAAACAGGATTTCGATATCGATTTTTTTCGATTACTTGGAAACGGAGTAAGTTATCGATTATCGGAAATAAACTGGTACTGCGCATGGACTAGGAGGACCTACAGCTAATTTTCAAGTCTCGAGCTCTTATAGGTTCTGAGATCCTTGCGATCATACATACGGACAGACAGACGGACATGGCTAGGTCGACTGGGCTGTTGTTGCTGATCAAGAATATATATACATTATAGGGTCGGAGAAGCATCCTTCTGCCTGTTACATACATTTGCACAAATACATTATACCCTTTTTTCCCATTTTCAATGGGTTCAGGGTATAAAAAGAAAGCGGGTTGTGTTTTGCACGACTTTGGAATTATATAATTAAGAATTTCCTCCTAACTTACGCTTCGTTACGTTAGATTCTTTAGGTTGGCATAAATCGTTACACTTAGTTAAGCAAGGTTGCCACTATTTACAAAATTCGTTTTACGTTTTTCCACACCATCCACGCAACCGCCAATCTATCTGGGCCTTGATTCACCTAAATAAAGCTTCAGCTCGTTGGGTGACATAATACACCGACATAATTCAACAGCGTCAGCTGTGCGTACTCGACCCGTTTTTCATATGTGCGGGCCGAAATAAAACGTCGGCAAGCGTCGCTTAGGTACACTGCATGCACAGTTTCCTTTCGGTACCAAGTTTAAAGCATGTTAGTCGAGCATGACATTCCCCCTTGGTGAGCGGCGAGGGCCAGCTTATATCTCTGGGTTGTCTGGGTAGACCACCCTCTTGAAACTGGGCTATAAGCCACATAGAGCTAGCCTTGGGTAAAAGCACATCCTGTGGTGACAAATTTACAGCTTTAGTAAGCTCTTTTTAGCAGTAGTTACTTCCCAGTTTTATTGACGACAAACAAGGAATGGGTCATCCATTGTACTTCGTACAAGTGTGTGTCGCAAACGAGCGACAAGTGCGGCTCACCAGTTTTCATTGACTGGCACACTTGTGCCCTTTGCGACCGCAAGCCCACCGCAGCCATGCCAAAAATACAAAGACCGTGCCAGTAGCACAAAATTACGCATGTATTGAAGAAAATATCTCAGTCTCACGACAAACCCTTGATCGGCTCATTCGCACACATTTGTGTGTGTAGAGCTCGAAATTCAGAAATTCTAAAAAGTTCAAATATTGTCAAATTTTCATCGGACATGCAGGCAACCAATAGGCACACATGCCCAAATGCTTCCATCCATATAGAATTTTGTGTAAGTGTGCGTGCTTGGCCGGTCCAAAAAGTTTTCACGCACACAACAACGTTCAGGTACCCTTACCTGCAACAAGCATGGAAAATAGCAACTTCGCAGATAAACAGGCCAAGCTCTTTAAAAATTTCATACAACTGCTTACTCGAAAGACTCGTGTGCACATGTAGCAGGTCGCAAAATTTTTCAATTGATAGACTTTTCTTTAAATTCTTCGGCAAGCCGAGAATGAATTACCCTTGCAGATATAAGAGTTTCGATTTTTTTTTATATTAAACAAAAAAAAATTAGAATTTAAATTATACATATTTCATTTAGGTCACTTAAGTTTTTATTAAATAACGAGAAAGAAGGGTTATCTTCGGCACGCCAAAGATTTAATACCCTTGCAGACCCAACCTTTTCACAATGCTCATAGTGCTTTGCCCGTATGTAAGCTGCAGATTTCTCAAAAACCAAACATTTTTCTATACAACAACTTATTTTTCGACGGATGGTTCCTATAGCGCTATATGATATAGTATACCGATGTAAATAAGATTTTGTTTTTATGTAGGGAGCATAGTAAAACTAATAAGTACCGAGTTTGGTCAAGATATCGGGAAAAACAAAATAATGTTCCATACAACAACTTATTTTTTGACCGAACGTTTCTTTGGTCTTTGATATTTGATATAGTGGTCCGATGTTAATAAGATTTTGCATATATACGAGAAGCTAAGAAAAACTAATAAATGTCTAGTTTGGTCAAGATATCTTAAAAAACAAAAAAACTTTCCATACAACAACTTAATTTTCGACCGATCGTTCCTATGGCAGCTTTATCATGTAGTGGTTCAATGTTGATCGGATTTTGCATTTACATGGGGAGCATGGTAAAACTAATATATGTCGAGTCTGGTCAAGATATCTTGAAAAACAAAAAAAATTCCATACAAGAACCTACTTTTAGTCCTATCTTTGCTATGGCAGCTATATGATATAGTGGTCCGATCCAGCTGGCTGTGAAAGCTGGCAAAGTTTCATAAAGATAGCTTTAAAACTGAGGGACTAGTTCGCATAGAAACAGCCAGACGGACAGACAGATAGCCGGACAGACGGACATGGCTATATCAACTCGCCTGTTGATACTGATCATGGATATGTATACTTTATGGGGTTGGAGATGTCTCCTTCTATGCGTTACACATTTCACGACAAAACTATAATGCCCTGTGCAAGGGTATAAAAAATAGATTCCTCAGTAGGGTTGGAACTTGCAACAGACCGCTTTACTTGCCGCCGACCCTACTCAACCACCACGCCAATAATTAAGTCTTAATGAGAAAAAAGCGAAATAAAATAGCAGCACAGAAAACAATACAATCGCAATTGCAATGCTGTTGATAGATTCAGAGCAAACACGCATGAATGTGTGTGTGTGTACATGTTTACAGAAATTTTTGGAATTTGCGCAGCAGCTATGCTGCTAGCACGTGCGCACATAACATTTGTGTTTCTTAGCTGATCTTAATGAAATTCTCGACAGTACATCTTATTGTAGAAAAGGATAAAGAATATTTGTGTATTCTCAAAAGTCAATTGCATACATATTGTGGCTTAAAATGATGGGCAATACAAGTTGGATAATTAACGTGACTTATAGCTTTGCGGTGGTAGCGGGGAGGTGGCGATAGGTACAAAATGAAAGATACTTTATATATATATATACTATTCTAGGTCTTATTATTTGCCGAAATTGCTCAAAAAACAGGATTTCGATATCGATTTTGTTGATTACTTGGAAACGGGGCAAGTTATCGAATATCGGAAACAATCTCGATCTGCGCGGGCATTAGGAGGACCTACAGACAGACGGACATGGCTAGTTCGACTCGGCTATATATACTTTATGGGGTCGGAGATGCTTCCTTCTGCCTGTTACATACATTTGCACAAATACAATATACCCTGTTTACCCATTTTTAAAGGGTTCAGGGTATAAAAAAAAGCTGACGCCGATTTTATTAACACTCTATCTTCAATCTAGTGGCACCTCAACTTTTAATTGATGCGCGAAAAAACTTAATCCATTGTGCTTACCTATAAAAACATAAGATATCTTAAATTGAAACAAGTCCGTATATTTTATATTTTAGCTTATTTCGAGCTCTACGTCCAATCGGATTCAATATTATTTTCAAAGTTTTTTTTTCTCTGTGAAAAGTTGGCAATGTTGTCATGATAACTTTGTGGAGTCTTTACTAGGGATGTCCGAAAGGTTACATGTATAATGTATATCAAAATTCCGGAGACTTTACTTAACTTTATTGCCGATAACGCGGTGGCGGCACGATTGCCGAGTGTCGTGCGTTAACGATACTACTTGACGATGAATTTCCTATAGTTTTGGACTATCGTCAACGCTTCGTGATGAGCGAATAAGAGCTGTTAACTATCGATGATGAATCATTATAAATTTCGAATTTTCAATTTGGCGGAGACTATGTTTATTTAAAATTGAAGAAACTCAAATACAGATAAGACTGATTGCAATATTTTGTTTTCAATCATTAAATATAAGTTTATTTGTAAATTTATATTGAATATATTAAATTAATACAAAACATTTAATCTCTACAAATAAAACTGTTTGTCCTGAATGTATGACTGATTGACTAACTGAGTGATGATCAACGCACAGCCCATACCGTAAGAGTAAGCTGAAGTTTTCACTGTACTTTATGTGATGATGGTGCACGTTAAGACGGGGTTTCGGGAAATTCCACCCGGAAGTGTGGAAAAATCGCGAAAACGCTTGCATGACACTTTTTTGTTTACCATCCGATTGGCCTCCAACTCATTTTTAAAGATCTTCGTTCAAATTCACTTAAAGGGGTGTTTCACACTTTTCGAAAAATCCATTCCTTCTTGGTGGAAATAGGGGTCAAAGATTGGGTGGGTGACGTTTCACGCTCAAATTCATTTCCTAAGATCTATATGAAACATCATTTGAGACTTTTTTCGCACTTTTCGCAGAATCCAAATTTCTTCGGAGAAAAGCGATTTAAAGATTTTTTTGATGAATTTGTAAGTTTTGTCGGATGTGCTTCGAACTTATTTTCAAAACTCTACCTAAAAAATTATTGAGTACGTATTTCAGCTGCTTGGGAAATTCTACCCGCAACTGTGGAAATTTGGCGAAAAACTTATTTTCAAAGATCTTTATCAAAACTTATTTGACACGCGTTCGCAAAGTTAACCGCTATTGGATGGAAAATGCGGGTAAAACGCAAGTTTTTTAATCCGCCTCAAGATTCTTACCACAAGACTTCTGATTCCTTCATTTGGTTCTTTATTTTTTAATTTTGAAACATTTTAGCACTTTAAACATATTTATACCCTGAACCCATTCAAAATGTTAAAAAAGGGTATAATGTATTTGTGCAAATGTATGTAACAGACAGGAGGAACCATTTCCGAAACCATTTCGGACAGCCGAGGCATGTCCGTCTGTCAGTCCGTCTGTCCGTCCGTATGTATGAACACATAGCTCTATAAGAGCTAGAGACTTAAAATTTTGGCTGTAGGTCCTCCAAATGCCCGCGCAGATCAAGTTTGTTTCCGATATTCGATAACTTGCCCCGTTTCCAAGTAATCGATAAAATCGATATCGAAATCCTGTTTTTTTTTCTAGCAATTTTGGTAAATAATGAGAGGTGTGGCTGTTGGGTAGAGGCGGCGGCAGGTAGTGCGTTCTGCTGCTAGTTCGAGATCTACCGAGGAAATTATTTTATTTATTTTTGGATGGTGTGGCTATTGAGTAGAGGCGGCGGCAAGTAGTGCGGTTAGTTGCGAGTTCGAACCCTGCCAAGGGAACTTTTTTTTAATTTATCTTTATTACAACTAAAGCTAACGAGCGCGTAGCTCCAGCTGCATTTGGTGTTGGAATAAGAAGGTTCAGGGTATCCCCTATTCGGGAACTCCCGACTAGAACCTCTTACTTGTTTTAAATTGAAGTGGAGAGCAAGATGGGTAGATTTCAATTTTCCACGGGCGTGGGCTTAGTGGAAAGGTTATATCTACAATTGTTAGCATATTTCCTCGGGCAAAGCCGGGCAACACCAGCTATTGTAGATATATAATATTTATAAAAAAAATATTTATATGTAAATTGAAATGTCATATAACTTATTTATACATTATAAATAGAAGCTAGAAGCTTGTTGCCATTGGCTTAGGCATTGTGCATTGTGTATCAATTTTACAACTTATTCAGTAAAATAGTTTTATGTTCCATAAGAATTGGCAATTCAGTTCAACCTGCCGGTAAAAAAAGATAAACCGTTTTTTTTTTTAATTTTTCAGCGAGTCTGCGCTGTTTTGTATGGAATATCTTGGAGTAATTTGTGGAGAACATGATGGGCCACGATTCCTTTTACTTAAATTGTTTGATTGAAATTGTCCAATTGTGATTTGTTTAAAAAGCTGTATTAGGGAAAGAGATTATTTTTTTTTGAATATAATATTTTCAGAAACGATGGTTACACACCTATCATGAAACGAGTGTATTGATGAACACTTTTAAATGAAATTCTTATACTTTCGACTGTATCAGTAACACGAAGATAATGGTTTAATATCATATTCTGCCGAAAAAATAAACTGATTTGTTGCCGTATCATTTTAAAGCGATAAAACTATTTTCTGATTGCACTCTAAGATCGAAGAGCCACGACCTTTTGAATTCATTGAGAGCCTTCATTAAATTAATTGGTGTGAATCAGTTGTCAAAGTTATCCTCAAAGTTTTGGGCCTATACATATATCCTTTAAAAAGTTAATTACAATGTCGAACAAAATGCCTGAGCTCTAATTAGGTCAAGTTCAATCTCCAGAGGTGAACATTAGATCACCAACATTATATCCCCAATTGTGTGTTGTTTGGTTTGGGTATCAGCCATTTTAAGCGCCAGCTTAAGCGCGAAATCTCGCATAAAGCATCATGCTGTACCCAAAAAAAACGAATGAAGCACTGGGATTAGCTTAATAGCTATAGCCCGTTCGGTGTCTATGCTAAGCGTGGCACAACCAATAATATTACTAAAGTATTTTAAATCTTTGAAGCAGAATTTAGATTTGTGCACCCCGACGGAGTGATTTGCTCCCCTTAAGCACTGCCCTACTCATCGCACGTACCTTTGATGAGTTTGGAAATCGTGGACAATAACAAGCAGCTTATCCAGCTAAACAAAAACATTAGACCGCAGCTTGGTGGAGCCTACCTTGTCCATCACGCGAACTAGTTATTGTGCTGCGTCGCATAGCCCAAACGGCATGACTCGAATTTGATATGAGTCTGCCTGGGTCTGTAAACGCGGTTTAGGCTTGGTTTTGTCGCCTAGTTCGACTTGCTAATACGCAAATTTTAAGTCTGCACTAGAGATCTATTCTGTATAGGAAACTTTCTATACAGAGTAACGGATACGCATCATACTGTCAAATTATTGAGCTAGCGTGCATCGAGGCAGAAACGTTTTATACCTGGTATTCGTACTACTGTGTTTCCACAAGCTGAACATTTTGTCTAATTCATGGACCAATACTTTCTCCAGTGCTGGCAATAATAGGTAGGATCGATCTATTAACGATTGGGCATCTTCTACTAAGTCCATATTGTGTTTCTCTAAGTCCGTCGTTTCCATAACACTTTATATAAAAAATAAAAAATTCCGCTTGACCACCCCCAACTATACCCTTCCCTCCCAAGACAGCTCCCATGAATTCGGTTCACTGTCTTCTTCTTCCTCTTCTCTTCCATATTATGCCATCGGCACGGCTAGTAACTTTTCTACTTGGCTTTCCGTGGAGATTAGCTTATCGGGACCCCAAACGCCCGGTGCTAGGTTAAATGCCCGCCAGAAATAAATCTCAAAACATGCTCGCAGTTTCATGTAAGGGCAGGTGAAAAACATTATATATTTATTTAGCTCCTCACACAATATTGGGAGTTCGGCCCGACCGATAGTCAATCTTTCTGAAATCTGGAGATGACTCCATAAGTTCGGACTATCAAAAGAAATGTGTACCTATTAGTACCTCGGCAAATAGACGCGAGTCGGTTTTTTCGCCGCTTCTTACCACGCCTACAGCCCGATTCTTAACAAGGGGACGTTTCAAGCGTCGCCCTTCTCAGAACTGACCGTTCTTCTCCCTCGTCTTTACTTCCTCCCCAGCGTGGGGAAAACGACATAAGATTACGCAAATCACGATCCATCTCGGCGCTGTTCATTCTTTACTCTGGGCCAATGTACACTGGCTTAGGTGGAAGTGATATTTCTATTGCTCTTGGGTATGGTTTAACGAAGGTGGGCCATTCCGATGTACCCAAACCGACGGACTTTCCGAGTGTTTAACTTCTTGTGTGTCTGCAAGTCTTGGACGATGCACTTTTTGTAGGAGTTGCATCATGCTCTGTATTCTGGTACAGGTCTGCACCCTAATCGAAACACTTGTCCCCTCGGATAACGACTGCCTACAAATTCCCTGGGCTTGAGCCAATGCCAAATTTACAGCAGACTTTTCCGCCAAACACAATACCGGCTGCTTGCCCTTCTTCACTACCTTGTAAAGGGAGGGAGGCCGACAGCCTTAAACGGGTGTGAGGGGTACCTGATCTGTACCCTCGCCTTCACTCCACAAGATAGTTTAATTCTTACTCAACCTATATCCGAATAACAATTACCCAAAGTATTTCGCTACCATACAAATACATGCCCAAAATATCGATAAACGCAAACTTTTTAAGAATACTGTATCAAGTTAATCCCATGTTTTGGAAGGAATACCATCTTGTCTAAGCTACGCCATCCGTCTGTAAACGCGGTTTAGGCTTGGTTTTGTCGCCTAGTTCGACTTGCTAATACGCAAATTTTAAGTCTGCACTAGAGATCTATTCTGTATAGGAAACTTTCTATACAGAGTAACGGATACGCATCATACTGTCAAATTATTGAGCTAGCGTGCATCGAGGCAGAAACGTTTTATACCTGGTATTCGTACTACTGTGTTTCCACAAGCTGAACATTTTGTCTAATTCATGGACCAATACTTTCTCCAGTGCTGGCAATAATAGGTAGGATCGATCTATTAACGATTGGGCATCTTCTACTAAGTCCATATTGTGTTTCTCTAAGTCCGTCGTTTCCATAACACTTTATATAAAAAATAAAAAATTCCGCTTGACCACCCCCAACTATACCCTTCCCTCCCAAGACAGCTCCCATGAATTCGGTTCACTGTCTTCTTCTTCCTCTTCTCTTCCATATTATGCCATCGGCACGGCTAGTAACTTTTCTACTTGGCTTTCCGTGGAGATTAGCTTATCGGGACCCCAAACGCCCGGTGCTAGGTTAAATGCCTGCCAGAAATAAATCTCAAAACATGCTCGCAGTTTCATGTAAGGGCAGGTGAAAAACATTATATATTTATTTAGCTCCTCACACAATATTGGGAGTTCGGCCCGACCGATAGTCAATCTTTCTGAAATCTGGAGATGACTCCATAAGTTCGGACTATCAAAAGAAATGTGTACCTATTAGTACCTCGGCAAATAGACGCGAGTCGGTTTTTTCGCCGCTTCTTACCACGCCTACAGCCCGATTCTTAACAAGGGGACGTTTCAAGCGTCGCCCTTCTCAGAACTGACCGTTCTTCTCCCTCGTCTTTACTTCCTCCCCAGCGTGGGGAAAACGACATAAGATTACGCAAATCACGATCCATCTCGGCGCTGTTCATTCTTTACTCTGGGCCAATGTACACTGGCTTAGGTGGAAGAGGTAGCCCTTTCAGTGATATTTCTATTGCTCTTGGGTATGGTTTAACGAAGGTGGGCCATTCCGATGTACCCAAACCGACGGACTTTCCGAGTGTTTAACTTCTTGTGTGTCTGCAAGTCTTGGACGATGCACTTTTTGTAGGAGTTGCATCATGCTCTGTATTCTGGTACAGGTCTGCACCCTAATCGAAACACTTGTCCCCTCGGATAACGACTGCCTACAAATTCCCTGGGCTTGAGCCAATGCCAAATTTACAGCAGACTTTTCCGCCAAACACAATACCGGCTGCTTGCCCTTCTTCACTACCTTGTAAAGGGAGGGAGGCCGACAGCCTTAAACGGGTGTGAGGGGTACCTGATCTGTACCCTCGCCTTCACTCCACAAGATAGTTTAATTCTTACTCAACCTATATCCGAATAACAATTACCCAAAGTATTTCGCTACCATACAAATACATGCCCAAAATATCGAAAAACGCAAACTTTTTAAGAATACTGTATCAAGTTAATCCCATGTTTTGGAAGGAATACCATCTTGTCTAAGCTACGCCATCCAAACGAATACCGACTCCTAGGTTTGCTTGCCGATTTCTCTCATGGACGACCGACAGCCGAGAATCATATATCGGTCTCTACTAATCCGTGTCGTTTTCTTCACTCGAGATATCCTCATACCTTAGACTTAGAGCGCAACGCAAATTGATCCTCTGGGCCAACTCTGTTGTTAATATCACAGATCATCACCAGGCAATGTGCTTGTTGGCAAATCGATAACTATAAAAAAAATTTGTGAAGACTAAAAAGCCCCTCTAGGACATGAATGCTTCTGGAAAAAACATGAGCCGCATAAGAACCAGATTCTAAACTAGAATTAGAATGCCCCTCCGATCATTGATTGAATAGATCAGTCTAAGTCGCAAAATTGATGGCTCGCCATTGGATGAGGCAGGAACTTTTCTCCAGTATACACTGTCCAAAAACAAAAGTAAAATCAACTTACGTGTACTATTTTCTGCCCATAATTATTGCACAAGGTGCACTCTGTGATACCATTATTTCACTTTAAATTTTCCTGTAAAATTTATCATTAGTGTTTGGATTCATGTATCATTCAAATAAACCATGCATTTCACGGATAAAGCAAAAGTGCTACGCGTCGATCGTAAGTTTAAAACTTTTTCGCTCAATGAACTTCGAAAACGAAGCGACGCTGGTTGGCATGTCGTGGGAAGTGGGAAAACCAGGCTAGAAACTTTGCGTCGCATTCAAATGTATGGGCGTTAGTCATCTTAGTGCTTATATTATCTTTGACTGAACCCTATTCTACCAGCAGCAAACCAGCATCTTATGCTTCGAGGTCGTTTGCTTTAGCAGAAACATAAAATTTTAAGCAAAATGTTTCTCCCATCGGATTGCGACCGACAGCCATACCAACAATTCATTTTCAGTGAAACAAATAAAAGCAATTATAAAAGAAAGACCATACACACACCACAGAATATAATACAATCGCAATTCCAATGCTGTTTAAAGAATTGAAAAAAAGTCGTGTATAAATAAATATATGCTTGCACTAGATGCCACACAGGTGGGTAGCCGAAACTTGTTTTCTTTAACAACTTCTGTGTTTCCTAATCGATGTTTATACAATTTTCTGTGGATCTTAATGGACCAAACACATAAGTACCTTCGTTTGCAATTTCTATTTTGATTTCGGACGCGGAACTCAAAAATTGAAAAAAAAAACTTTTAAAACCTAAAAGATATGAGAAAAAACAGGATGTCGATATCGGATAGTATTGATTTGAGTTCGTTCAGGGTATAAAAATATTGTTCATGCTAGAAATCTTTTTAATGGGAATGTCAATCGGCACCTGGTATACTGTATTGTAAAGTAGTTTCTTAGCCGGGGTAATAAAACTGAGTCGTACCAAGTCCACTCTACAAGAAACTTGTAGTTTGCCGAGACGTGAAGCTGAAAGCGGGGTAGAGAGCTTTAGGGATAGCTCCGCCACAGAGTGATTAATATTTTTGGTGAAGAGAGGGAGCCGTTGGGATCGCTCCGCCGCGGTTAGGTTATAATAGGTCAGAGTGATGGGTGCTGTTGGGATCACTCCGCCGCAGAATGATTCCCAATTGTTCTGGCTGATCAGCCTGAGTGGCTCACGACCCTTTTTTCGTCCTTTTTGCTCTGCGGCGAAAACTCTCTCTCTTTAGCATTTGTTCTCTTCTACTCCTACCGTTAACACTGTTAGGAGTCAGAGTTGCAAGTGATTCGATTTACCAACATAATTGGCTCCTCCTAATTTCTAACGGATCCACTCTTGTTCTACTCTGACTTCATGGTATTTCCTTAAATGTAATCAATGATTTTCATCGTATTTCCGTAAATCTAATAAATAATAATGGAAATTAAATCATAACATTTCATTGATCTACTTAGCAATAATGGCCATTAAGTCATACTTCATTGTGACCGTGCGTCACACCTCCCCCCCTCTCTCTTGACGGCGGGTGATCGTCACCTTTGCGGCCATAAGTGATAGTCACTTTGTAAAAGGCATTGCCGTCCCTTACGTTGAATCGATTGCGGCGTATCTGGGGAACCCTCCCATTTCTGCGACGACTCGGTCGCGCACATTGGGCGGTAGCTTCCCGTCCGTCCGCTGTAAGGACTGTCCATCCCGACGGTGGGAAAACGTCCTCCGGGACCACGGGTCGCCATTCCTTCTCGTCGTTTTCTGCCGACGCTATCACGTCCTCGAGGCCGGGTTCCCATCCCTCGACCCCCTCGAATGGATCGTCCAGTACCTCCCAGAACGGGGAGGGCTGGGGAGACGGGTCCCCTTTTAAGTCCGGGATGACCCCTGCGAGTGATGGTAGTCTTAGTACCAGTGGTGGTGGCGAGTCGTACCACTCCACGTCGCGTGTCCTGGGTGATCGGGTTTTGGGGACGGTGGCGGCGACGAGTCTCCCGATTCATAATCGAGAGCCCACTGCCACGGGTCGTCGCTCGGGTAGCTGCTCCGCTCCCCACAATCTCAAAAATGTAATCTTGTTCAATTTTACCTATGGAGATATCAATAGTTATAAACGATTTACTTAACTCCGATCCCCGTTCCCCTCCCCTTGATTGTAAAATTTGAATAAATTAATTTTAAATTTATTGAAAGTATAATTTTTAAATTGAAATTATAATAATTGAATAGTTGATTAAAGAATATATAATTTTAATAAATTAATCTTAAATTAAAAAAAATTATTTATTTATTTTTG
>NW_026997935.1:0-1177 GCF_035044405.1 Drosophila montana
ACCCTTTTAAATAAACTCTCTGATATAATAGTCGCTTCTGTCCCAGAGTCGATTAGTGCCTGAGCGGTATATTTTGTGCCAAAATTACCCACTTGGATGACAGCCGTGCCGAGCAGAACACCATGTGAATTTGCAGAGAAGTAGTTTTGAACGGTACCTTGGGTAGAAGTTGAAGTAGACTGTATAGGCGAAGGAGGGTTCAAAACTATCGGTGTTGTAGAAGCGGAGGGCACCTGGGGTCTGTCACGCTGGAGCAGCGTATTGTGACGTCCCTTGCACGTGAAACAACTATATGCACAAGTGCAATCATTCAATTGGTGCTGTCTGGCGAAGGAGTTTAAGCACAACTTTTGTTGCTTAATGATGGAAACTCTTTCGGGTACGGACATTTATAGGAAACTTGGACATAGACGGACAGGATGACTTTCCTTCTGACGCAATTTGCAGTTTTGTGACTTTGTGGTCAATGTTGCTTCGAAGGTTCTTAGATGGTTGGACTCCTTTTTTGTGGGTTTGGACTGGTATGGCGTATGTGCGCTAGGTCGTACATCCTCTATCGCTTTTAAGGTGATCAGAAATGTATTCATTTCGGACCATTGAGGGTCTCTGCCTTATCGTGGAGCGATTGTTTCCATAATGACAGCGTAAGCTTAGGCAGACAATCCCAATTTTCGGTTCCTACCTTGGATAAGTCAAAAGCCGTTAAACACCCTTGGATTGTGCCCTGAAGCTGTTAAAGGGCGACTCCAGACTCTTGGGTTGCTGAGGGGAGATTGAAAATAATTTTCAGTTGGCTAACGAGGAACAGTCGCTTATTTTCAAATCTCCGTCAGGCTCGCCCACGCAATATAGTTTGAATCAGCCGAGCGAAAACAGAATGAAAAATGGCACAGAAAATTTAAAATTAATTCTTATTGAAACGACAATAAATGATTAATTTTCGTTTGACAGAATGGCCGTGTAGTGGAAACGGATCTACCAAACATTTATGATTATTGTTCATTAATTTTTGAGCTTAGAAAGAAACACGTTTATTCTAAACGCAGCTCAGTGGAAATTTGTTACAATAAAGAAAAAATAGCATTGTTTTTGCCCTTACTTCTGGCACTTTGCTTTTTTGGCTATCTGAAATTTGTTCCTTTATTTTTCATATTACGGTTATTATCACATAGTATTG
>NW_026997936.1:0-21327 GCF_035044405.1 Drosophila montana
CGAAGCGACCTCGCCACTGATAAGAGCAGCATCGTCTTCTTATCTTGTCGAACTTGCTCTGCGAAGCAACTGCTTAAATTTCGCTCTTAAGATTATTTACATTTAGCTGGCGCTCTTCGCTGTAACGATCATTTATTGCCCTAACATTACCTATTGCGAAAGCCTCGATGCTGTGCGTCGAGTCTAGTTAAGTTCGTTCGCTTCGTGCATTTGGTACGCATCGGCCACTTGCATTATAAAAACATATTAATTTGTCGCAATTATCGCTTCGCTAAAATCGGCACGAACCAATTCGGGTTCGGTTGCCATTGTAAAACTATTGTTCTTAAATAATAAGCACAGACCAATTCGGGTCTGCCTGCTTATCGTAACTTATAATAAATATACAAACAAATTTGAACACAAGAAGTAAAATAAAGTTAATTATTTCTTTTTGTGAAAGCTATTGAAAAAGCTCGATAGCGCAATAGTGTATATGCCTTAACAGAACACCCTATATCTAAACAAGCAGTAAACAGGCCCAGAGCCACTTTATGTATTGGCTCTGTCTCATATTACGCAGCGCGATTCACTAGCCTCACTAGCTGACCGTTTATGCTTACACTGCATATCCCACGCTCCGTCTGAGCGCATTTCATGACCAATATTATGCTCACTAACAGAGGCATATGCAAGCTACTCACTCTCCCTCTCTTTGTAGCTGTTAACCGATAACAGCATAAGTACATATGTCTATCCATATGCTAAGCGCATCATTTTAAATACAAATAAATCCATTCTGAACAAAGATACAAAACAGCACTGACGTGCTGGCCTTTTTCTTAAAGAGTGTTCTTATCACACTAGGTCGATTTTTTACTTTTCGGTGACGGTACATATATGTCGACCGTCGAATCCCATCTTATAAACCACCAAATATAGTTACATATGGTGAACAAATTATTTCCTTTATGTATGGCTTTGAAGATTTTGAGACAAAATCGCAAGCGTACAAATTCTTGTAAATTAAAATTTAAAAATTTTATCGTCCAAATTATTTTTTAAAAATACTAATAAATTCATTCAATCTATCCGACATGTAAATTTCTTTTTTGGCCTTTCTATGATAAATTCTTTTCAAATCCGTTCCGAACTGTATCTAGAAACATATATAACAATTCGATTAGATAAACATTTAGTAAATATCTATAAATATACTTACAAAATATTTGTATTCTGGAGAGATGGATTCTAACAACAATATTTTATTTTCTATATTTTTAATGCGATTTAAAATATTGTCGTCGTCCGAGGTTACACACATATAGTCTTCTATATTACGTAGACGTGAATTTCTTAGTAGGTTGTTTTCAAACGAATTATTATTATAGTGCTGTGCAGTCGTCAGCTTATTTAGTTGGAAAGAATAGTTGGGTCGCACGGGGGGTCCAGAATTGTTTATCTCACGCCGTACTATAAAAGCAAAAATATTACTTATAATTTAATACATTAATGGTTTTTACATCACTACCTTTTAAGTGACTTGTTGATTGTTGCTGCTTTACAAGCGAACTTTGAGTACGGGCGCATGAATATTTTACCGTCAATTCTGAGCTATCTGGCCATTCAGCATTGGTCGACAACTGCTTAAAGTCATTTATATTATATAGATTAATTTCATCCCGTTTCCTTTTTAAAAAACATTTCACACGTCTGTTTAACTCGCTGTCATCGACTCTGATTTGTACTAATTTATCTGGAATATTTTCATTTTTCTGATCAATTTTGCAAGAAAAGAATTCGAAAGTCCTTAAAGGTGTTTTTGAATATTCTGTTGTATATTAGGAAAAAGATAAAACGCTTTTTTTGTAACAATAAATGTGTCTCATACAAATAAAAAACTTAGAGTGTCTTACGGGGCCAAGGGCACTCGACATTTGCCTTCCACTCTCCGATCAGGTCTTTTTCATATAATTCCTTTTTCCATATAGGCACACGTGACTTTAGTTGATCTATAGCAAAGTTGACAGATTCCAATGCAGCTACACGATGGGGTGCAGATGCGGCAATTACTACACTAACTTCGCTCACAGGAACGATTCCGAGTCGGTGATACATCACAATATGCTTAAGGCTTGGCCAACGAACTCGTAAATCAGTGCAGATTTTACCCATTTCTTTTAAAGCCATGTTCTCATAAGCCTCATATTCCAATGATATAACCTGTATTTATGAAGAAAACAATTATATAGTAGTATATACATATACTGTTGCATATGCAAATGTGATCATAAACAAGTAAGAGGCTCTAGTCGGGAGCTCCCGACTAGGGTATACCCTGAACCCTCTTCTTCCAACACTGCTTTAGAATAAGAAAAATAAATTAAAAAAAAAAATAGTTTCCTCGGTAGGGTTCGAACTCGCAACAGACCGCATTACTCGCTGCCGCCTCTACTCAACAGCCCCACCAATAATTGAGTATTAATGAGACACAAATAAAATAGCAGCACAGAAAACAATACAATCGCAATTGCAATGCTGTTGATATAATTCAAAGAAGACGCGCATGAATGTGTGTGTGTACATGTATAAAGAAATTCTTGCGATTTGCTTTTGCTGCCCGAAACGCTGTGTTTCTTAACCGGTCTTTTCTACAGTATACCTTATTATGCTATAGAATATTTGTATATTCTCAAAAAAACAATTGTATTTAAATTGTGGCTAATTTTTATTTATTTATTTGATTAATACCTATGATGTAGTAGCAAGGAGGTGGTGATAGCAATAAAATTAAAGATACTTGATATATATATACCATTCTAGAAGATACATGTCAACATTGGTGACTCCAGCTCTTATTATTTACCGAAATCGTCAAAGAAACTGGGTTTCGATATTGATTTTTATCGATTACTTGGAAACGGGGCAAGTTATCGATTATCTGAAACAAACTCGATCTGCGATGGCACTAGGAGGACCTACAGCTAAAAAGTTCAGCTCTTATAGGTTCTGAGACGGACGGACGGCCGGACGGACATACAGACAGACGGATGTGGCTAGATGAACTTGGCTTTTGATGCTGATCAAGAATATGTATACTTTATGGGGTCGGAGATGCTTCCTTCTGCCTGTTACATCCATGTCAAATTTAGTGAATCTAACTCTTATTGTTTACCAAAATTTCTCAAATAACAGGATTTCGATATCGATTTTCATCGATCAGTTGGAAACGGAGTGAGTTATCGATTATCGGAAACAAACTCGATCTGCGCGGGCACTAGGAGGACCTACAGCTAAAATTTCAGCCGATTCAGTCTCTAGCTTTTATAGGCTCTGAGATCCTTGCGTTCATACATACGGACGGACGGACAGACAGATGGACATGGTTAGATCGACTCGGCTGTTGATGCTGATCAAGAATATATATACTTTATGGGGTCGGAGATGCTGATCAAGAATATATATACTTTATGGGGTCGCAGATGCTGATCAAGAATATATGTACTTTATGGGTTCGGAGATGCTTCCTTCTGCCGGTTACATAGCTATTGCCACCCCGCCTCCACCACCTATTGTCCACTCAAAAATATACGAATATTTTTTAACACAATATCTACTGCTGAAAATTTAATCAAGATCAAGTTAGAAACTCAGAAGTTATTAAACAATACGTGTATTGGCTGGCCACGTTTTTGCGGCAGCTAGTGCAAAGCATTAGCGCAATATAAATTTGGAAGAAGGTTCAGATTTTCCTTTAGTCGTGTACTCCCGATTAGAGCACTCTTGTTTTATTTGTAATGCCACGGGAATGCATTTGTCCGCTGAAGAGCATACCCTAACAAAGGGAACGAATGCAAGTTATAATTAAAATATCATCGAATTTGCTAACAGGGTTAATCGACATAGGACAAAAAAGTCTTGATTAACATTGCAAAATCGAACGGGAAGTCAGAGTAAGCACCATAGAAAACAAGTAAAAATTTATTTTCCTAGCTCTAAGGGTCTGGGAATCAGTATCTCAGGTCAAACATATTTATCCAATGAATCCATTCATTAAAAGGGCCAAAAAAGCATCTTCGACCCCATAAAACCTTTAAATATTCTTGCTAAGCCCCAATAGCCGAGTCAAGAAAGCCATCTCTATCTCTCCGTATATAGGAACCCGTCGATCTCAGACCCTATGAATGTAGGTTCTCCTAGTTAATGATGATAGTTATTGCACAAGGCGGGCTTTGTTAAAAAATAATATTTTATTTTAAAGTCTGCCTTTACAATTTCATTAAAGCAAAAAGGTTTTTTTCAATTTACTTCAGAAGCGAAACGGATCAGAGCATCATCTGCGATTTAAGTGCGAAAAGCAACATAAAAAACAACACTAAACATTTTTCGTTGCGTTCAAAGGTATAGTCGTTACTCATATTAGTGTTTACATTGTCTTTGGCTCGGCATTTGATATGACTTTAGCTTCCTGTTACGTTTATTTGAACGAAAACTTTAAGCTATTTTTATTCATTTTCAATGGGTTCTACACTGTGAAATAATACGGCAACAGAGATATTTGCTGATAGAGTTATCAAGGCAACAGTATATGGTGTAAAAATGTGTGTAAAAATATGTATATGCAAAGGTTTAAACATTTAAACGTAGAATATGAATTTAATCAAAGTCATGTAAACATTACACACCAAAATTAGAAATAAACAAGCAAGACTAGGGGATACCCTGAACCCTCTAATTCCAACACCAAATGCAGATCGCGCTACACACTCGTTTGCTTTAGTAATAATAAAAATAAATTAAACAAGTGAGAGGTTATAGTCGGGAGCTCCCGACTAGGGGATACCCTGAACCCTCATATTCTTATATACACCGAATGCAGCTCGCGATCGTTTGCTTTAGTAAGAATAAAGATAAATTAAAATAAAAAAAAGTTCCCTTGGCAGGGTTTGAGCTTGCAACTGACCGCATTACTTGCTGCCGCCTCTATGCAACAGCCATACCAGACAAAAAAAATAAAAACAAAGTTTCCTCAGCAGGGTTCGAACTCGTAACTGACCGCGCTAATTTTCGCCGCCTCTCCTCAATAGCCACACCAATAATTAAGTCTTATTGAGAAAAAAACGTATTCAAATAGCAGCACAGAAAATAATACAATCGCAATTGCAATGCTGTTGATAGAATTCAAACATTTTTAATCTCCACGACAAAGAGCGCAGGCGTGTAAAACAATGTGTTTTTTAAAAATTTTTTAAAATATTTAAGTAATTATTTTAATTTTATTTAATGTATCTTAATGTTAATTGTTTTTGTTTTTGTGTTAGTGCCTTGAAGACGGTTGCCGAAGTGCAGCCGAAATATATTGGTAAAATTCAAACAAATTGCGTTTTCATTTTGCCTTGGATAAAAAAACGCCGGACTCGAGCCAGCCAAACAGACAATTATAAAATGGAAAGGTCTCCAAATACAACATTATATATTATAGATATATACTATTATATCTATATATTTATATATTATACTAGCGGGTATAGCCCGGCCTTGCCCGTGGCACGTATGTTATAAAATCAATGTTCTCAAGCAAATTTGAAATGATTTTGAAACTGATCGGATGGTAAACAAACAACTTTCATACAACCGTTTTCCGCCAATTTACCACTGTTGCGGGTGGAATTTCCCAAATCGCTGAAATACGTATTTATTAAGTTCTTATGTAGAGCTTTGAAAATAAGTTTGAAGCAAATCGGACACAACTTAAAACTTCGCTCAAAAAAATTTGAAATCGCATTCCCCCGAAAAAGTGTGAATTCTGCAAAAAGTGTGAAACACGTCTCAAATGATTTTTCTTATAGATCTCTGGAAATGAATTTGAGCGCGAAACGTCACCCACCAAATCTTTGACCTCCATTTCCACCAAGGAGGAATGGATTTTTCGAAAAGTGTGAAACACCCCTCAAGTGAATTTGAACAAAGATCTTTGAAAATAAGTTTGAGGCCGATCGGATTGTAAACAAAAAAGTTACATACAAACGTTTTTCGCGATTTTTACACACTTGCGGGTGGAATTTCCCGAAACCCCGTCTTAACGTGCACCTACATCACATAAGGTAACTACAGTGAAAATTTCAGCTTCCTAGCTCTTACCGTTTGGGCTGTGCGTTGATCACCAATCAGTCAGTCAGTCAGGACAAACAGTTTTATATATAGAGATATATATACTATTATATCTATATATATATATATATATACTATTTTAGAAGATACATGTCAAGTTCGGTGGCTCTATCTCTGATTATTTAGCAAATTTGCTCAAAAAACAGGATATCGAAATCGATTTTTATCGATTACTTGAAAATGGGACAAGTTATCGATTATCGGAAACAAACTCGTACTGTGCGGGCACTACATACCAAATTCCAAGTCTCTAGCTCTTATAGGTTCTGAGATCCTTGTGTTCATACATACGGACAGACATAAATACAGACGGACATGGCTAGATCGACTGGGCTATTGATGCTGATTAAGAATATATGCACTTTATGGAGTCGGAGATGCTTCCTTCTACCTGTTGCATACAGTCGCACAAAAACATTATACACTTTTACCTTTTTTCAATGGGTTCAGGGTATAAAAAATATGTAAGAATAGTGACGCTTGCTAAGGAAAACAGAATATTTTGAACCTACTTTTCGACCGATCGGCCCTTTGGCCGCTATATATTCGACATACATGTGTTCTGCAAGTATGCAAGTTTTCAAGACGGAAGCTGAGGAACTCGTTCGCAGCGAAACAGACAGCCGGAAGGACGAGCATGGATATATCAACTCGGCTGTTGATGCTGATCTATAATATATATACATTATAGGGTCGGAGATGTCTTCTATCCGTTTCAAATTTTATGACAAATTATAATCCCTTTACAAGGGTATATAATTTACTCTACAATATAAAATCAATCGTGACGACTGATTTAGTTTGTTGTCGTTGCTTTGGGTCTGCGGAGGCATTCAGTTGGCCCAGCCATTGGAGAACAATACGAGAAAACTGACTCTTTTTAGCACATAATTTAATCGCTAGTAATCGTTACTATACATAATTCGGTAAGAACTGTTCACTTGCCTCGATTGGTTAATTTTTTGTTTAATCAGAGTACAGTCAATGTAAAAATTATCGTGTGTTTTGGTCGAAAGTCAATATTTTATATCAGAAATTTGTATTTTCTTTTAATTGGTCAAGAGGAGTTCTATAGATTAATACACATTTATCAGACGATATATAGTAACTAATAGAATGAATATTATGTGTACAATATCCAACATTTACGAAATTTATCTATTGTCTAAAGTATTAGTAATTTAAGTGTTGACTGTCAATATTCTCGTAGAACAAAGTATGTACATATGACGTAATTATGACATTGAACAAAAAGAAAATCATACATTTTTTCCCTCAAAACTGTCACGTGTTGTGCCAAGAAAAACCGAACAAGCACCGCAACTTTGATCGATTAACAGTTGATGGACAAGATTAACGTCAATCTTGTCTTTAAATAATTGAATGTGGTCCATGGTAGAACCAATCTTATTACCCGCCACTTATAGGCGGAATTACAGCAATCTCGTCTCCTCTATGTAAATTGATCTCCGCGTCCAGGTTTTCAATATAGTTTTCGTTGTGAGCTAGAATCAAATTGTTGCTTATCGTGTTCAATTTGAAGCGATCTATTAATTGATTCAGCAAGTTCCTTGCTATGACCACAGATTTAACAGTAAATTCAGCTCGAGAAGTTTTTGCTAATTCGCGACTTTTTGCAAAAAATAACACACTAATATTGACAAACGAAGTATCCCTTTCCATGATCAACTTTGAATTGTGCTGCAAACTAGGGATGAGCTATATTTATACAACCCGTAACAAGTAATCAGTATTCAAAAGTAACTTGTTACTGCTGTTACACCTTTCAAAAGTAACAGCGACAAAAAATCATCCTATGTCATGCACGGATAGTTAAGCAAGGGTCTACTTATTGGTCGTTGTTTACTCAAAAGATTGACACCAAAAATTTCACTAAGAGTTAACTACGACGATATGACAAATGACTGGATCAATGTTATAGATACGTTATAGATATACTTTTCAGCATTTTCTATACATTTCAAAAACATGCATTTTTTTTAATTTTTATGGTTGCTGCTTGCCTATTATTATACTTTTTGTTCCTTTTGTACCCTTCGGTGAGCTGCGTACTGTGTCACTGGCCTGTACTCAAGCTGGCCTTTTATTGTGAGATCGTAGAACACGAATAAGGGACGATGAGGTCCAAATGCTAATTTTCCTAAATTCCAACGAAAATCTATTTTAAATTAATATATAACTAGCGGGTATAACCCGGCCTTGCCCGTGGCACGTATGTTATAAAATCAATGTTCTCAAGCAAATTTGAAATGATTTTGAAACTGATCGGACGGTAAACAAATAACTTTCATACAAACATTTTCCTCCAATTTACCACTGTTACGGGTGGAATTTCCCAAATCACTGAAATACGTATATATTAAGTTCTTATGTAGAGCTTTGAAAATAAGTTTGAAGCAATTCGGACACATCTTAAAACTTCACCCAAAAAATCTTTAAATCGCATTCCCCCAAAAAAGTTTTAATTCTGCGAAAAGTGTGAAACACGTCTCAAATGATTTTTCTTATAGATCTCTGGAAATGAATTTAGGCGCGAAACGTCACCCACCAAATCTTTGACCTCCATTTCCACCAAGGAGGAACGGATTTTTCGAAAAGTGTGAAACACCCCTCAAATGAATTTGAACAAAGATCTTTGAAAATAAGTTTGAGGCCGATCGGATGGTAAACACAAAAGTTACATACAAACGTTTTTCGCGATTTTTCCACACTTGCGGGTGGAATTTCCCGAAACCCCGTCTTAACGTGCACCTACATCAAATAAGGAAGCTACAGTGAAAATTTCAGCTTCCTAGCTCTTACGGTTTAAGCTGTGCGTTGATCACCAATCAGTCAGTCAGTCAGTCAGTCAGTCAGTCAGGACAAACAGTTTTATATATAGTGATAATAATATATCAATATAATATAAAAAAAAATTAATAAAGAGCATAACATAATTATTTTGTTTTTTTCTATATATTTTTTTAATTAAAAACGGCGCGCTCAAAAGTCGAGTAACAGTCGCTGCCATTTGTAACTGGTATGTTTTGTAACTGTCGAAGTCACTGTGACACAGAAAAAACAACCCTACTGCAAACACATCGTCGCATAATCATATAATATGTGACGTGCGTCAGATTAGCGGCGGTGACTTAGCGTCGATTTGGTACTTGGTATCGGAAAAGGGATCGGTCACTTTTAAATGCATTTATTTATGTTTTTAAGCACAAAACCAAATAAATTTAAATGCAGAATTGCAATAAATTTCAATTATTTACTATCTACATTCATTTATTTTTGAATTTTAATTTATAATATGGGTAAACCAAGGGGTTAAAATATTAGGTTTTCACCATTCCATAAATATCTAAATTTAGGGATGATGGCCCCGAAAACCGCATATACACGATTAAAGCCTATAGTTTCTCCTAGCCAACTGTGAAAATTTGATTAAAATCGTCGGTACCATTTTTAAGATATTTGGAAAAGAGTGCAACAACCCCCAAGTCAGCCCCATATAAAATGACCGCAAAAAATCAACCTTGTTTTCGAGCCCTTATTTCTTAACTCAGAGACAATGGCCCTCAATGCACGGTATACCCTCTTGTAGATACATATTTTAGGAAGCTATAGGCACTAATTTTAAGTAAATGGACGGTACAGATTTTGAGAAAATTAATTAATTGTAAACCAACCTCATATAGTTCATTAAAAAGTCTATCGAACTGCTAGTTCCTACGTGAACTGAATCACTGCCTGGCATCAGTGCTGAACAATTTTGTGCAGAACTGAGCGGGAACCAATTCAATTTGAATTATATGTAATCATGAAAAAATGGAAAGGACTCATAGTAAATTAAATTAATAAGTCTAAGCAAATTATATGAGAAGTACTAAGTCATACTTAATAGCGCAGTTTATGGAAAAATTGCATTTTTCCATTTTTTTCTTTACATCCTATGTTAATGCAAAAAAACATGCTGGCAATATTAGATATCATACTGTTAAATGGCAGCCATATTTTAAACTTTATTATTTAATTTCTCCGAAAACGGCCCCAAATGCACGGTAGTTGTGCATATAGAGCAAGATTTATCAATCATTTTGCTATTTATTTCATTAAAATCATCGGTACAGATTTTGAGAAATTCTCATTTTTCTATTTCTCTCATAACATCCTATGTTAATGCAAAAAAACATGCTGGCAATATTTCAACATATTTGAAATGGTGGCAATATTTTAAATTATCATTCAAGTTCAACAATGTATAAGTGTGATTTTATGATGGCTGATGTGCCACAAAAAAAAAAATAAAAATTATTAAGCACCGCCAGCCCTCGCACTGTGCTACGCTCAAAAATAAAGTTGACCAGCAACAACTTTTGATAAGGGCGCAACAAAAAAAAATAAAAAGGTTGGAAAAAGAAGTGGCGAAATTGTGGCAGCATGTGGCGAAGCCGCTGCAGATGCAACAGCCGCCGCAGATGCAACAGCCGCCGCAAATGCAACAGCCGCCGCAAATGCAACAGCCATTGCAGATGCAACAGCCGCCGCAGATGCAACAGCCATTGCAGATGCAACAGCCGCCGCAGATGCAACAGCCGCCGCAGATGCAACAGCCATTGCAGATGCAACAGCAGGAGCCGCCTCAGCTGCCGCAGATGCCACAGACGCCTACGGCTCAACAGCAGGAGCCACCGCAGGTGTCTCAGCCGCTGCAGCCGTGGATGCAGCGGTGGATGCAGCCGTGGATGCAGCCGCACAGCAGCCGTGGATACAGCATCAAACCTATTCGTATATAATGTTTGACTCCCAATAAACATATGTATATATATATTTAAACAGTCCCAAATAAAAAAAAAAAACATTAATATTATGAATTATTAATTAAAATTTCCATGAAAAACATATATAAAAGCTAGTAGACGTCGTATGGAATTTGCGCCGTTTTCTTGAATACATAAAAGTGCCGTTATAATAGACCCTGCCAACCCATTATAAGCCTAGCATATAAACGAGCGAAACTGACAATCTCTGAAAATAAGTGAATAATTAAAATATCGGTCACTCTTTTTATACATGGCGATGAATAGTTTGTAATTGGGCTCACAATAAAAATTTATATTTTGTATCTATATTTATATATACACAGATAATAATACAAATTGTAGAATGTTTTAACAACTATGTAAAATATTTATTTTATATAAATAACATGTTTAGATAATATTCATCGTCATGTGTACTTTTACTTATTTTTACAAGGTGGCATCTTTATGTTCCCATAGGTTAGCTTTCTTCGTAAGTTGGCAGCCCCTAACATAGCGGCACTTTTGCATTGCATGCTATTTAATTTAAATGAAATTTATATACATATTTGAACATATGTATATATTTATAACATTTGTTATTTATTTGCTTATATTTTAATCTAACAAGTTTGAAATGGCTCCAGGAAACGCAAAACGGTAAGATTTTATTTATTGACTGATTGTGTTCGCGTTTTTATAGCCTGAACCCATTAAAAATGGGTAAAAGGGGTATAATGTATTTGTGCAGCCGTATGTAACATTATGGAAAGGTTGGGTCTGCAAGGGTATTAGATCTTCGGCGTGCCGAAGATAGCCTTTCTTTCTCGTTTTTTACCTAAAAGCTATTGAAAATGAATGAATGAATTTTGACATAACTTAGTCGTTAATACATTTTTAAAATTTTTTGGAATTGTACTGAGTTTTTAAAACTAAAATCTAAAAATAGATAATAAAATTGTTGTTTAACTTATTCGATTTAATTTTACCATTAATATATACAAAATTTTTTAAGGACAATCTTTCTTGGATTTCGTGATGCCATAACAGAAGCCATTGCCAAAAACATAATATCTCCAGTTGGAAATTTAATTCCAACTGATTTTCAATCTATATTACTTATTGTTAACAATAAGTTTATAGAGCGAAATTGGACAGATTTTCAACTGGCAGATAATGTTAAGAATCGAAAAGCTATTACGAAAAGTTTTAAACGCGTAAGTAATCATAAAGCTTTAATATTTTTTTTAACCCTAATTGGTGTGTTGTTTTACCAGTTTCAGGCTGCCTACTCAAAAGAACGCCAGGACGTATCTAATGGTAGTAATCATGTAAGCTGTAAACTAGAAATTAGCAATAATATTAGTGATATGTCTAGCATAGAAAATAATAATTCTAATTATAGTGTTAATAAGCCTACAAATTGTCCGTCTGAGTTAAATAATGACGCAAGCTTTGTCGAAGCGACATTAAAATGCTTTCGGAAAAAATACCACAATTTTCATGATAGCTTAAACAGAGAAGTTCAGTTAGTTAGTAATTTGAAAGGATGCCGCGCAGCACTTTCAGGTTACAACAATTTGGATACTGAAATGAGTATACAAGAATTTATGGCCACGTTAAATCAATTGTGTTAATAGCTAAAACTGTTCGTAATAGTAATTTTAAGCTTGTACAAGTATATCATGTATACATTTTTCCAAAGACAAGCCCACATATTTATTTAAAAACATGTTTGTTTAATTTATAAATGCAATTGCATACTGGTCGCAAGTTTTTAAATTGTAAAACCTCAATATTTATTGACTTGTTTGCGAATATGCATTTGTTAAACGTACGGTTTGTTAAATGGACCAAAAATATGTTATTTAATTCTTTCCACGCCACCATTGAGGTAGAATTAACAGCGCGTTTTTTTTAATGTGGTATCCCCAGTAGGCCTAATCCACACTACATTAGTACTTACTAATTTTTAATATTTATAAATACATCTACTATCTACTACAACTACGTCTATTTTCAATATAATAAACAAATAAAGTTAGATCTAAATAAGAGTATTTGTGTTAATATATAATATGGCATGCTTAAATATTTTAGACGCATATTCTGCACCACAGCATATTTAAAGCTGGACCAAAATATATCGTAAAATTTGCATGCTGATATTTAACGATATAAATATTTGGTAATACTTATTACGAGCCAAAATAGAAACTACCGAGCAATGTCGTGAAGTTCTACTCAACTCTTGAGTGTGGTCTCACTCATTGTCAAAAACACTTTGCAAGTATGGATCTAAGCTGGTGGTATCTAAGCAAAGCTCACATATCTTGCAAATAATATTTTTTTGATCATTTTTATGTTCTTTTCTTACACAGATTTCACATATAAAACGATCGCATTTACGGCAGCGAGATTCTAAAGGGCCTTTACTTTTAAACGAACAGTGCAAACATAAATCATTTAATGAATCTCCAAATTTGAGAATTTTATCAAACATTTCATTTCTAAATAAGTCATTAGACTTTAAATTTGTTAGTGAAAAGTTTGACACATATCTTTCTACAAATTGTAAAATCAAAATGCCACAATTGTAGGCATCCGATTGCACATCATGCTGTATTTGAGCCACTGAATAATTTACTTTTGGCTTCAAACGTTGCAACATTTTTAAATAATAATTTTTAAATACACGAGTTCTTTGAGAATTGCCAAAGGGGTCTAAAAATAGTATCTCGTGTCTTTTTTGATTAATAATTAATATATAAAAATGATTTCTGTAACAATGAGGTACTATTAAAGTGGAATTTTTTACTAAACCATCTTCAATATCCTTTTCATTGTTAAAGCAATAATCATTAAGTTGACAAGGCAAATTTATAAAAGACTCCTCTCCATTTTCGTATAAAATAGTTGTTAAGCAAACATCCACAATGAAGTTTGTTAACCAATTTCGGCCATTTAATGAAAATAAATCCTTAATAGTAAGGTAGTGCATGAAACGGCTTGAATTGGAATCGCCGTGCACACATTTAAACAATGATTCACAACTTAAAATGTACAGTTCTGAATTAATGTTTAACTCACTATGCTGTTTTAAAATGGACAAATCTCTTTTATATTTTCCTTCCATTTTAAAAGCACATTTGTTTTCTACGATTATGTAGGAATGGTCATGGCATATGGATGCTTCATGACATTGCTCTTGAATTTTTAATATTGTAGAAAAATCTTTTTTAAACATTCCTACTTTTAGTCTTTTATTAAGCGATTTTTTCCAACTTTCCTTGTGCTTGGAAAGTTTTCGCTTGTTAGACATTTCATCGAACCGTTTCTCAGTTTTTGATTTATATTTATTTTTTGTAGGCCTAACAACTATTTCACTAAACGGTTCCATAATACCCGGTTTCGCAAGTTCAACTTGTCTAGCAATGGACTTTGACAACTCATCCAGCTTACGGATAAATCGTCCTAGCTTTAAGCCGTTTTTATTATTTGTTTTTATAACACTATATTTAAGTGTTTTAAAGAAAGATTCTATAGGCCCATTACTGGGTCTTTTATTGGATTTATCAATAAAAGTACCTATAATATTGGTCCAAAAAGGTGCGTAAACAATGTATTTATTTAAAATTAGATCCAGCATTTCTGGACTTAAATAAATATTTGACGTACAGAAGTTGCTCTTATATTGTGATACAAGTTCTGTAACTTTTGTACGTATTTCTTGAAACTTAAGTTTAAATGGACTTTTTTCGGCAACGGACAGCAAAGTTGGATCATCGACAACTTCCTTACTTTCTCCCAATTTTATACTGTCTATCAAATAAAATGTGGATGGCTCTTCACAATATTTAGCAAAATAATGAATGGCATCATCCACAATATTATTAACATATGGAGAAAGAAGTATTATTGCAATATTTCGGAACCATTTTTCTAATTCTCCAATATTATTTATGGAATATGCACAACCCAAGGCATTTCTTAAAAATGATCTGAGATCAATATTGTCCAAACCAACTACTTCATCTATGTTGCGACACATAATTTTGCTGTAGTGGCTCGTACAAAATTGAACGCAGACTTTTGGAAATGTGCGATTTAAATTATACAAAAAACTAAAACAAATTTCATTGTACGTTGCAAGATCAATGTTGTTATATTCTTTTAAAATGGCTCAAATTCCATACGACGTCTACAAGCTTTTATATATGTTTTTCATGGAAATTTTAATTAATAATTCATAATATTAATGTTTTTTTTTTTATTTGGGACTGTTTAAATATATATATACATATGTTTATTGGGAGTCAAACATTATATACGAATAGGTTTGATGCTGTATCCACGGCTGCTGCGGCTGCATCCACGGCTGCATCCACCGCTGCATCCACGGCTGCAGCGGCTGAGACACCTGCGGTGGCTCCTGCTGTTGAGCCGTAGGCGTCTGTGGCATCTGCGGCAGCTGAGGCGGCTCCTGCTGTTGCATCTGCAATGGCTGTTGCATCTGCGGCGGCTGTTGCATCTGCAATGGCTGTTGCATCTGCGGCGGCTGTTGCATCTGCAATGGCTGTTGCATTTGCGGCGGCTGTTGCATTTGCGGCGGCTGTTGCATCTGCGGCGGCTGTTGCATCTGCAGCGGCTTCGCCACATGCTGCCACAATTTCGCCACTTCTTTTTCCAACCTTTTTATTTTTTTTTGTTGCGCCCTTATCAAAAGTTGTTGCTGGTCAACTTTATTTTTGAGCGTAGCACAGTGCGAGGGCTGGCGGTGCTTAATAATTTTTATTTTTTTTTTTTGTGGCACATCAGCCATCATAAAATCACACTTATACATTGTTGAACTTGAATGATAATTTAAAATATTGCCACCATTTCAAATATGTTGAAATATTGCCAGCATGTTTTTTTGCATTAACATAGGATGTTATGAGAGAAATAGAAAAATGAGAATTTCTCAAAATCTGTACCGATGATTTTAATGAAATAAATAGCAAAATGATTGATAAATCTTGCTCTATATGCACAACTACCGTGCATTTGGGGCCGTTTTCGGAGAAATTAAATAATAAAGTTTAAAATATGGCTGCCATTTAACAGTATGATATCTAATATTGCCAGCATGTTTTTTTGCATTAACATAGGATGTAAAGAAAAAAATGGAAAAATGCAATTTTTCCATAAACTGCGCTATTAAGTATGACTTAGTACTTCTCATATAATTTGCTTAGACTTATTAATTTAATTTACTATGAGTCCTTTCCATTTTTTCATGATTACATATAATTCAAATTGAATTGGTTCCCGCTCAGTTCTGCACAAAATTGTTCAGCACTGATGCCAGGCAGTGATTCAGTTCACGTAGGAACTAGCAGTTCGATAGACTTTTTAATGAACTATATGAGGTTGGTTTACAATTAATTAATTTTCTCAAAATCTGTACCGTCCATTTACTTAAAATTAGTGCCTATAGCTTCCTAAAATATGTATCTACAAGAGGGTATACCGTGCATTGAGGGCCATTGTCTCTGAGTTAAGAAATAAGGGCTCGAAAACAAGGTTGATTTTTTGCGGTCATTTTATATGGGGCTGACTTGGGGGTTGTTGCACTCTTTTCCAAATATCTTAAAAATGGTACCGACGATTTTAATCAAATTTTCACAGTTGGCTAGGAGAAACTATAGGCTTTAATCGTGTATATGCGGTTTTCGGGGCCATCATCCCTAAATTTAGATATTTATGGAATGGTGAAAACCTAATATTTTAACCCCTTGGTTTACCCATATTATAAATTAAAATTCAAAAATAAATGAATGTAGATAGTAAATAATTTAATTTATTGCAATTCTGCATTTAAATTTATTTGGTTTTGTGCTTAAAAACATAAATAAATGCATTTAAAAGTGACCGATTCCTTTTCCGATACCAAGTACCAAAAATCGACGCTAACTCACCGCCGCTAATTTGACGCACATTAGATGCATTTATTTATATTTTTAAGCACGAAACCAAATAAATTTAAATGCAGAATTGCAAATTATTAAATTATTTATTGTCTACATTTATTTGTTTTTGAATTTTAGCTTATAATATGGGTAAACCAAGGGGTTGAAAAATTAGGTTTCCACCATTCTCTAAATATCTTCATTCAGGGATAATGGTTCCAAAAACCGAATGTACACGATTAAAGCCTATAGTTTCACCTAACCAATCTTGAAAACATTATTAAAATCTATTAGCACGTTCTTAAGATATTTGTACAACAGTGAAGCAACCTCGTTGCTAGCCCCATCCAAAATGACCGTAAAAAATTAGCCTTGCACTTAAACCCTAATATCTTCTCTCAGGGATAATGGCCCTCAATGCACGCTATACCAACTTGAAGATACATGTTTTAAGAAACCTTATGCATTAATTCTAAGCAAATCGATCAGCTAGTCTTTTAGAAAAATAATAAAATGTGAACTCACCTCATAATGTTCTTTCAAAATGCCCATCGAGCTACTAGCTCCAACGGGAACCGAGCCACTGCTTGGAATCAGTGTTGAATAATGTAATACAGAATTGAGCAGGAACAAATTAATTAAAAATGTTTGTATATGTCAAGAAATAATGTAATATATGAAATAATTGGCATTTTACAATAAAACATTATCTTTGGTTAAATATACTAATGCTAAATAAGGCAACAGTGCATTTTTGTAATTATATACAGTATAATATCGCAGCGGTGGCAATATATTGCTACCTATATTTATAAATTTCTGCGATAATGGTGTAGATGATGTAGATTGATGATGTAGATTGACACATAGATCGCGAATTATCAATAATTTTGCTTTTGTACATCAAAAAAATCGTCCAGCCAGATTTTAAGAAATTCTCATTTTTCTATTCTTCATATTGTTGCATTTGACGTTATCGGCAGCATCGTTTGTTTGCTTCGTTGGTTGCGCGTGTGATATTACCAGCCACGCCGATATTTTTTTGTCGTATGAGCAGAGTAGCGGGAGTGAAACCGGGCACACAGCGACGACCAATTTATTGATGAGTTGCAACGCCGGGCTTGCGATCTACGGCGCCAAAGGGGAGATTGCTATTGACCGCCCAATTCGTTCCTAAATGATTATAGATAGGGAGAGCGGATCGCCTGCCTTTGGATATGCCCTTGGCCTTCATTTGGGCCGTTGACCCAAAAAATGGAGCTGTGCAGATGGGCAGCAACGGTGCTCGCCTCGTATATGTATGCGTGTGGCGAAATTTGGCACCGATGATGTTGCTGCCCAAATGTATAGCAGGGAGTTCGATTTAGTCAGCGGTTTGAAAAAAAATTTAAAATTAAATTTAAATAAATAAACATTTTGTAAGGCCAAAAGAAATAGCACAGTCATTTTATTTTAAATCAATGGTGCCGGAAAAAATTTACAAAATTAAATCCTATATAATTAACTAACGCCACGCAACGTAGTAAATATATATATATATATATATATATATATATATATATATATATAAATACATCGAGCAGCGCAAAACGTTAATTTACTTTGTCGAGCATTAGTAAATCTTAGGCTGTGATAAAAAAGAGAAACTTTGAATGAAACTCGACAAACCGAGGGCCGAACATACATTTTCCGGGCCGAGGAATAGCCATCCTAAAGCAGGAAGACAGGAGACGCCAAGACCGAGCTGCAGCCGGCGAGACGACGACGACCAAAGTCGGGAAGCGTGGCGATGGTCAAGTGAGTCCCTTCCAAGCACTCCCCTCCCCAGACTCAGCCCAGAGACAGCGTGCTGCTGACATCAAGCTGCAGTTGTTTTTCCTGTTCATAGATTAAAGTTTTTGTATAAATTAAATAATATTTCTCACTTTGCGTATTTCACCTGGTAAAACTAACAATTAATCATGTAACGGGAGGGAACGTCCCCAAACACTATTGCGACTGCCATCTAAGAAGAATAAAAGAAAAAAACGAAGTAATTTCGTTTCCACGCGATCCATACATATATATATACAAAAAAATCATTTATTTCCATCGCCCTTAGCGCCCCAGAGAGCTCTTTAGGTAGGCTAAGCGTACTTAAGCGGTTAGAAATTTCTCTATTTTATATAAGCTTCTTTACAACATATAATTTTTTACCAGCGTGGTAACTTATATATATATATATATATACGTGCGCGAACGTGTGGGGAGCCAATCGCTCAATTTAATATTTATAATATTTGTTCTCCCACGTTGTCATTAATTGTAATCATTAATTATAAAAATACACGAATAATTATACGCACCTGTGAAGTTGAGGGAAATGTCCGCTTGCATGAGATTGTAAATGGCTGCAAAGATAAATGCAGTAAGAAATGATATTAATTGTTATTAATTATAAGAAAACACGACCAATTATACGCACATATTGAAGGAAAAGAATGCCCGGTTAAGTTTAAATTGATGGGGACAGTGGGCATAACAGCCGACACGGGCTGATGCAGGCCATCTAGTGGCCAAAATGAGGGAGACGAGATTAGGTGATCGTCTAAGGTAGGGCGGGTACGCTGGGTCCGGAGCCGGGACCCGATCTGGAAGAGTAAAGTGGATAAATAGTGTTTTTTTTTTAATTTATATCGAGCGTCTCACCTTTGTTGTTTACATTTTCTTGTTGTTACAGCTGTTAGTGTTAGAAGCTGTTCATTTGTTAGAAGCTCCGACTGTTTGTTGTTATCGATTATGTGGTTCATTTTGAATAGTGTTGTGTAGGACTTTTTTGCTATAGACGTTGTAGCTTTGTTGATATCGATTGTGCGGACTGCGGGCCAGGGATGGGACTAGACGCAGAGAACCGATGAGCCAGCCGGCGCGGCCTGCCGAGAAACAAGCAGCCACGTAACAATATGGCGCCCAATTTTCAAGAAGCACCCGTCTTCTTTGAAGTCGGGGCAGAGCTAAAAAAAAAATAAATAAAATATCAATGCAAGTGCAAGGAAAAGTTTCCCTTGGCTTTAGGATCCACACCGCTGATGTCTTATGTGGCACGAGTAGGTGGCTCATGATCGCGCAGCGTGTAGTGGAATCCGACAAGCACGATGGAGGCAGAGATTACTAGAATACCACTGAGCATAAGAAGTTTTTCTTGGCGTGGTTGATGGCGGTAAGTCACGTTCACATGATGGCGAAGCGTTCGCGACCGTTTTTCGTAGCCTGGTGGTAGCCGCAATGACAAAGGCATCTTGCGATAACAGGTGATATTGGGGTAGTCTCATTTTGTGTTAATGTTGGATGTATGCTGAACGTAGTTATATGAGCTTCGGAGACAGGTGACCCAGGACGATGAAGAATCGAGCCTGCGCCGCATCTGTCACACAGCATACCTTAAGAATGGCCAGAAGAGCGACGGAGACGGATCTTGCCATTGTGCCCATTAACATATGGAGTTTTCTTGTGGCGGTTGATGGCGGCCAAGAGGGGCGATTGCTATAGGCCGCCCGATTCGCTCTTAAGTGATTATAGATAGGGAGAGTGGATCGCCTGCCTTTGGATATGCCCTTGGCCTTCATTTGGGCCGTTGACCCAAAAAATGGAGCTGTGCAGATGGGCAGCAACGGTGCTCGCCTCGTATATGTATGCGTGTGCCGAAATTCGGCACCGATGATGTTGCTGCCCAAATGTATAGCAAAGAGTTCGATTTGGTCAGCGGTTTGAAAAAAAATTTGAAAATTAAATTTAAATAAATGAACATTGTGTAAGGCCAAAAGAAATAGCACAGTCATTTTATTTTAAATCAATGGTGCCGGAAAAATTTTACAAAATTAAATCCTATATGATAAACTAACGCCACGCAACGTAGTAAATACATATATATATATATTTATATATATGTATATATAGTGACATATGTACAATTGTAAAATGCCAATAAGTCGCGCCTACTGTTAATAAAGATATTTTTTTTCAAGTAACGCGTAGTGACTTATTTAATTGGCGCAGCCGGTAGGATACACGAGTGATATAAGACCATTAAAGGACAATTGTAGTCTCAGGCCTTAAACCAAATCGTAGTCGGCGCTGATGATCGACGCGAACGCACAATCATTCTAAATAGTATCCGCAAAAGGACACACGCGAAACTTGCCGCGAGTGCCTATTGACCGTTCACGGATCCCATATATCCCAGGTCAATCAAAATTCCGATATTGCAATTTCATTGCAATTAACTAGTACCACTAACCAAAAAACATATAGACCGGACATGCAGAGTAAAATAGGTGGTCTCCAAAAATTGGTTTGCATCTGGTCCAACGAGCGAGTAAAATATACATATGACATCTTTTGATCGCTCACACTACAGGAAACTCCTTTGGCTTACTCTC
>NW_026997937.1:0-10185 GCF_035044405.1 Drosophila montana
ACTGTTCTTATTGCTCACTCCTTTTTATTTATTCTTAAACACACCCGTTGTCATTGCTTTCGCCAACTGTACTGACGAATTCAACTTTGCACCGCGCGTGAGCTGAATTCGTCCCACTGTACAGTCGCTGTCGCGGCTTAACGGCCCTTTGATGCCGACGTCGACTACGGCGCGCGTTTGTGAACACGTGTGTAAGCGTGGTTTCGAAGTCGCCCGTCTGGCGCGCGCTCGCTGTATTTTTTTGACCAACCGTTATCCTTCTGCTCTCCGCTTTGTGCACACATTTTTTTGTTGCCTAAATCTTGCAGGTGTTCACTTTATCGCCTAACACAGGGTAAGAAATGCTGCAAACAAATAGTTCCTCCTACTACTTTTACAGGGTAGGGCATGAAGTACACACACACAGAGCCGGATTGATCACGCAAACAACGGGCCGGGGCCTCGAACCACACACAGCAGACAGCAGCCTCAAGCCACCTACTACCGGGCAATAGCCTCACACCACATACACTACCGGGCAATAGCCTCGGACCGTTTACAATACCGGGCAATTGCTTCGCACCACACACTACCGGGCAGTAGCCTCGCACCACATTCACTGCACTTTAGGTTGGGAAACAGGGTTATGTTGAACACCGGCTAGCTCCGGTGTTCGAGGTTAGGATTCACAAGAAATGAAGAAAGAACTAACCGACTTTCCTTACTAACTTCATTTTTATTCACATGCCTTGATAGTGCATTGGCCACGACGTTGAGCTTCGCTCGACGGTAGAGAACGTCAAACTGGAACTGTTGCAGTTGGGAAGGAAGTTGCGAAGTTGGGAACAAAACGGCTGTACCATGAAGCCATCCCGAGACACTGCCGCAACTCCTTACAATTAGTCGGGGACCTAAGGTTACGTATCGCATCCACTTTCTCCGGATCGGTACGTATTCCTTCTCCACAAATAACATGCCCCAGGAAGATCAACCTCTCCCTGAAGAAGCTGCATTTCTTCCTATTCAGCCTGAGATTGGCCGCCATTAACCGGCGGAATACCTCCTTCAAATTCTCTACGTGGTGCTCTTTCGTTGCCCCTATTACCAAGATATCTTCTAAGTAGGCGAACGCGTGAGGATCCATCTCTGGCCCTATCACCGTGTCCAAGGCTCGCTGAAAAGTCGCACACGCTGAATGCAAACCAAATGGCATCACCCGCCATTGGAAAAGACTTCTTCCTGGGAATGTGAATGCCGTGCATTCCCTACTATCGGCTGCCATCGGTATCTGCCAGTACCCGTGCTTCAAATCTAGAATGGAGATGAACCGGGCGTGACGCAACCGCTCAAGGATGTGATTAATCCGGGGGACAGGATAGGCATCCGGAATGGAATGCGCATGGTCGATGCACATGCGCCACTCGCCAGTCTTCTTCTTGACTAAGGCTATTGGGGCGCTGTGCGGACTACGCGACGGCTCGATGGCACCTGCTTGGACCAGCTCATCCACCTGTTCGTCAATTACCTTCTGCATGGCCGGATTCTTCGGATAATACCTTTGCTTCAGCAGCTTGTCGCAGCAATATCGAGTGAGGCCCCTCCCTCGCTTCCTTCTTCTTGTCCTTTTCCGTCGGTTGTCGAGCAGGCACTCCCGTTCCCTGACGCGTGAGGCCTTCTTTCGGATTTTCTTTACTCTGCTGCGGAGCAGGTGCTCCCTTTTCCTGACCTGGTAGGCATTTCTTCGGTTTTCTCTTGGTATCCTTCCTTTTCCGTTGACGAGCAGGTGCTCCCCTTTTATGACCTGGGAGGCCTTCATTCGGCTCCTCACTTTTATCCTTTTTCGTTGGTTCCCGAGCAGGCATTCCCGCTTCCTGACGCGTGAGACCTTTTTTCGGCTCTTCTCTTGTCCCAGGCCCTGCGACCGGTGCCGGCACCGTCTCTAGGAACAGCTCTGCCTTGCCGCAGCGTATTGTAGTGCCCATTGCACCCAAGAATTCCATCCCCAGGATGACGTGGTCTAGCATCGAGGGCATGACGAGCATCAACATACTGATCACCTTCCCCGCTAGGACGACGTCAAACCTCAATGCCTTCCGTACTTCGAGCGTGGACCCATCTGCCAGACGAATGCGCGCCTGTACGTACTCCGCTCTTCCCCAAATCGCCCACTTGCGTACGCTATCTTCAATCATGAAGCTGCGAGTGTCTCCAGTATCGATGGTAGCGGGCATCGTTCGCCCACCAATCGCCACCGTCCACAGTGGTTGTCCTATTACCGAGTCCCGTGTATATCGGCGCCGACCCGATCCTGGCCTGGGCGACGCCAGAAAGGAATGGCTTGAGGTGTCCCCCCGGGGGCTGTACCGTCCTCGCCCACTCTGTGCTACTCGAACTCATGACCACCTGACTCCCTGACCTGCTTCCCGAGTATTCCGTCCTCTGCTTCATAGCCGTCTCATACTCCACAGCCAGTCAGCTGGGACAAGGTGGACAAATCTTGCCGTCGCACGTAAAGCCTGCATTCGGGGTGGCATTCTCGTATATCCGGTGCAACTCCTGTGCAGGCACATATCTAGCATGATGCATCAAAGCCCTCAACTCTATTACGTACTCCTTATATTCCTCCCCCACGCGTTGCCGGCGGGGCCGGATTTCGTCATCAAGCGTTTCGTAATAGCGCGGCGGCAGGAAGAACTCCTAGAAACACTGACCACGGCACATCCCTTAGCCCACTACTCAAGAACCAACAAGCGGCCGTGTCGCAGAACACCTCACTCATTGCCCGAGGCAATCGATCAAGGGCAATACCATACGTAATGGCGCGCTCCTCTAGGTCCTTTAGGAACCCAAGGGGGTCAGAGCGGCCATCATATCTCATACCCCACTTCCGGACTTGTTCCGGCAAGTTTGCGAAAGACCTTACTTCCGACTGGGAATATGGCCTGGGATTGTAGGGAACACTACCCGGTTCGGCAGGGGTCCGCTCTACCTCTAAGTTGATTGCTGTTGCTCGGCAGGCTTCATCTCTCCTGAAATCATGAGCCTCCCAATCCGTCACGGGTGTAGCGTGACGGTTAAGCTAGGGGTGGGCATCTGCGGACGCCGTCCACCCACGTCGAATAGGATGCCCCGGATGGCGGCTCTAACGTTTTGGCGTATTGAGACTCTATGGCCGCCATCCTGCACGAAAGTGGATTGCCGCTTACGCAACTCCTCCACGCAACTCCTTCCTTTTCCAGCCCGAACTCATGGGCGATCGCTACCAGTTCCTCCTTGCGCCACTGGTGGATCCAGCGCACGCCTACCCCCGGACTTTGGGACTCACCTGACTCCATTTTGAGTTCTTATCACTCACTCTAGGTTCCCGCTTCGAATTCTCTCTTTTGTGGACTCTAGCTCGGTTTTGTGTTGGTAGGTGGGCAATTCTCGTTCCGTAGGTTTATTTATCTCACTTTTATCTTTGTCTTTCGTCTTTGCCTTTGTTCCTTATTATTTTCCATTTCTTAATATTATTTTGTTTTTATTTCGGTCACTCCACAAAAAAAAATATAAAACAAAATAATTCACTTGATGTTCTTTTAACTTTTAATCCTCGTCCATTTAACTTGTTTTGTACTTGTCTGTTCTTATTGCTCACTCCTTTTTATTTATTCTTAAACACACCCGTTGTCATTGCTTTCGCCAACTGTACTGACGAATTCAACTTTGCACCGCCCGTGAGGAATTCGTCCCACTGTACAGTCGCTGTCGCGGCTTAACGGCCCTTTGATGCCGACGTCGACTACGGCGCGCGTTTGTGAACGCCCGTCTGGCGCGCGCTCGCTGTATTTTTTTGACCAACCATTATCCTTCTGCTCTCCGCTTTGTGTGCTCGATTGTGCACACATTTTTTTGTTGCCTAAATCTTGCAGGTGTTCACTTTATCGCCTAACACAGGGTAAGAAATGCTTCAAACAAATAGTTCCTCCTACTACTTTTACAGGGTAGGGCATGAAGTACACACACACAGAGCCAGATTGATCACGCAAACAACGGGCCGGGGCCTCGAACCACATACACCAGACAGCAGCCTCAAACCACCTACTACCGGGCAATAGTCTCGCACCACATACACTACCGAACAATAGCCTCGGACCACACACTACCGGGCAGTAGCCTCGCACCACATTCACTGCACTTTAGGTTGGGAAACAGGGTTATGTTGAACACCGGCTAGCTCCGGTGTTCGAGGTTAGGATTTACAAAAACTGAAAAAATAACTAACCGACTTTCCTTACTAACTTCATTTTTATTCACATTCCTTTTCTCTTATTTATTAGGCGCTACACTACTCTATATCCCTAAGCTTAGGCCCTGCCGCACTGTTTGGAGCCCTAGCGCTCCGTTATACACTCTGTGTTTTTCTTCACTCGCGTTATCTCTTGCGACACACGTCTACTCACCCTGATATTCGCTCCAAAAGTGCCGGTACACTCGCAAGCGAGCCATGTGCTTGCCTCGGCCGCTCAACTCCGCCGCGAGCTTTCGCAACTTCGCCTCGGAGCTTTCGCTCTTCGCCGCCGAATTGAAGTTGCGCTCTCGAAGACGGTGTTGAGCAACCGATCGACAACGCACGGTTGCTGCGGTGGCCGCCGGTTAAATTCAAACTTAAGGTATTAGGGGCTCCTTGCCCTTAACTATACACTTATTCTACTAATACCCACGACATGAACAATATGCTTAACGGCTCCTTGCCCTTTAATAAATAACGCTTAATTAAGTCAATTATAATATTAACGGCTCCTTGCCTCTTAATCAGCTAAGATCTAATTCTAAAATAATAAATGTTTATAAACTAAAAAGCTATAAAATTATAATGCCACGGCTCCTTGCCGCGATCTTGGCCATAAACATAACGGCTCCTTGCCGTGGGATGGCTGATTCCAGTAGCCGCCTCACACACCCCCCCTTACTTCGAGAAGGTGACGGTGATGTCGCCTCGTGCGTTTAGCGTGACGCCGTAGACTTGGTTTCCATCAGACACGTGGAAGCGGGTGCGCCGACACCGGAACCGGCGGATCCTCGTTTCTTTTGCGATGAGCTCTACTACGCCCGATGACAGAGGCGTTCCTCGGCGAAACACTTTCCAGCCCCAGGGGGTGAAATCGGCTACGGGGTTTTCGACCCTCTCTGTCGTCGTAGAGCTCCCCGACACGACTTCAGGGTCGGCATTCCGGGCGACTGCTTCGACCTTAATGCTAGCCTCCTCGTTGAGCACCGACTCCAGGCTGGTGTCCCACCCGTCGAACCCATCGAAAAGGTCCACGATGTCATCCCGCAGATCGCTATCGGTGGGGAGCTTCGCGGCACCTGTAGAAGGAATCTCAATCGTGCCGCTTGACTTGGGTGGCAGCGACGGTGCCACCGTTTCCTCGTCCTTAGACCATGCCTCTCCCATATTCTTCTGGCGGGCGGCGATGGGTGCCTTCACGTGCGTAGCGCACCCTAACGGAGGCGTTGCGTTCTCCTGGCCGAACCACGCGTTCTCTATCTCTTCCCGAGAGGTAATGCCGGGTGTCTCTGTGCGTGTTATGGGCACGAGTGGGGGCATCGCGTCTTCGTCTCCGGTCCGTTGCTCCTCCACGACCTGGCAGACGGCAATGTGGCAGACGGCAATCGGCGCTAGCCAGGGTTCCAAATATCCTCCTCGGGGAGCGCCCACGGTTTCGCACGGTTATCCTTCCCGGGCTGGGAAGGACCCTCTTGGTGCTCGCGGGGCGAACGCGGCACACGTAGCTGCGGACCTCCAGACGTCTCGGGCGCTGGGTTGAAGTTGGCTCCCGCTTCGGCGGCGCTTACCCCGGGTGGCCTTTTGTCGACGGTGTTCACCCCTCCGCGTTTTGAGAGGCTAGATCGGGGTCTACTACCCTCGTCGGGAACTTTTGGCAGATAGCGCAGAGTTATATGGGGAAACTGGCTATTTGGATCTACCTCCAGACGGTGGGTGGCGAAGCGGCGGCGGAATATTGGTTCGTCCTCTTCGTCCTCCGTCAACGATTCGTAAATCGCCGTGGGCTTCGGCGCCGGCGGGTCTCTTTCCTCGATGGGGTCTGGGCTGCGGCTGAGCTGGTCGGCTTCTGCGCCGGCTACTGGGGCGTTGCTCGGGCCGACGGGGCCTCCGGGGCCGACGGGGAAACTCTCGTTCGCTCCGCCTCTACCGCTCCGGGCTCCCGCATTGATGGACTGCACTTTCCTGTCTTGAGCGTTGGGCGTTCCTCCTCATCCGCTGGCTTGTCCACCTCGAGGGATATGCCATGGGGGTGACGGGGGCTCTTCCGCGTATGGTGGCGAATGCCGCGCAAACGGCGCCTCGACGAACATGGTCGTCACCTCGACAGCCATTAGCATGACCATCCCGTCCAACCTTTCCATTATGTCGGTCCGCCGGGAATACAGAGTGTGACGGAACTGGCGAGGCGTCTCCTCCTGCCGTCTGCTCCCATAATAATCGCGACCCTGACGGGGGTCACGCTGGCGACCTCCGGCCCTAAGCCCGGGGAAAGGCTCGGTATTTCCGCTGCTGGCGTCCTCGTCCGACGAGATTGAAATAATTTCGGGTTCCATCTGTATATTCAACTTATCTGTTAACTTATTCATTACTTATTTGTTAATGCCCTATCCTCACAGTGCGGCTCACATTCTACTAAGCCTATTCTGATTTACGCTGCTATTGTCTAAATTTAGTACAGGGGTTACGTTAGGCGACGGGTGACGCTCTTACCCTTCGCCTACTCGTGGGAATCCATGGGTCCTGGTGTGTCCTCTTCGTCTTCGGTCACCTCTTGGTGGAACGGCTTCAGCTGCGAGATATTGGCCACCCTCTTCTTTCTTTCGCCTGGTTTCACTAGGCGCACGATGTTGGGGGATATGAACTAGGGGCCGTCAAATTTGGGTGCCAGTTTCGCGGCGAAGGACCATCGAGTCTAACGAAGGCCGCCATTCTCGTCTCCGCAGATTGTTGGGTCGGCCCTAGTCCTTTGAGGCACGCTGAAGATTGCTGTGGACAATATAAAAGACTTCTTTTAACCTGTCCGCCTTCGTCCTAGGGTCGTACACACTAGTTGCGGACCCCTGAGTCACCTGATCGTACATAGCGGCGGGCAGCCGCGGCTCCCTGCCCTGCATCAGGAAAGCGGGACTGAATCCTGTTGAGTCCGCCACGCTTGTGTTGACCGCCAGTGATATCTCCGGCAAGGGCTCGCCTCACGAACTCTGGTGGACTTCGATAAACTGCGCTATCATGGTCTCCACGGTCCTGTTGTTCCTCTCGGTGGGGTTCTCTTGAGGACAGTACGGGGCAGTGTACTGGACCTCTACACCCAGGGACTCCAGGAACGACTTAAAACTACGGCTCGTATACTGTACCCCGTTGTCGCACACGAATTTCTTGGGCACCCCGAACCTACTCAGAATCCTTTCTCGGAATGCTGGCTGCAAGTGTGCCGCAGTAGCCCTCCGGAGTGGGACCAGTTTCACTCACTTCGAGAGAGCATCATGGAACAGCAGTAGCATCGTGTTGCCATGTCTCGACCGTGAAAGGGGCCCGACGAAATCCGCGCAGAGTACCGCCATCGGCTCAGCTACTTGCCTCTTCAGCATGCGACCAGCCGCCTTGAGTTGCTCGCTCTTGAATTTCTGGCAAACTTCGCAGCATTTCACGTTCTTGGCGGCGTCGCGGAACATACCCGGCCAGTAGTATCTCTGGGCTAACCTGGATACCGTTCTCCTCACGCCTTGATGCCCGGCCGTGGAAGCGTCTTGACATTCCTGCAATACCCTCTGCCGTTGACCACTGGCCACGCATAGCTTCCAGGAGATGTAATCCTCATCGTCCGTCCGGTGGCCCAAATGCCTATATAACTGCCTATTTTCTTCTATGTAGTCCGGGAACTTTGCTGGCTCTTCGGTGATCCTGGCACACATAATCGCGACCCATTTGCAGGTGGACTCTGCCACCACTGTTTGCTGACAGGTCTCTAGAGGATGCCTTGATAGTGCATCGGCCACAACGCTAAGCTTCCCTCGGCAGTAGTAAACGTCAAATTGGAATTGTTGCTGTTCCAGTGCCCATCGCGCGATCCTTCCTGAAGGGCTCTCAATGCCCCCTCCTGTTCTTCGTCCTAGGCCATTTCCGCCCCTTCTTTAAGTGCGCCGTTAGCGGCTGCACCTGAGTCGCGAAGTTGGGAACAAAACGGCTGTACCATGAAGCCATCCCGAGACACTGCCGCAACTCCTTACAATTAGTCGGGGCCCTAAGGTTACGTATCGCATCCACTTTCTCCGGATCGGTACGTATTCCTTCTCCACAAATAACATGCCCCAGGAAGATCAACCTCTCCCTGAAGAAGCTGCATTTCTTCCTATTCAGCCTGAGATTGGCCGCCATTAACCGGCGGAATACCTCCTTCAAATTCTCTACGTGGTGCTCTTTCGTTGCCCCTATTACCAAGATATCTTCTAAGTAGGCGAACGCGTGAGGATCCATCTCTGGCCCTATCACCGTGTCCAAGGCTCGCTGAAAAGTCGCACACGCTGAATGCAAACCAAATGGCATCACCCGCCATTGGAAAAGACTTCTTCCTGGGACTGTGAATGCCGTGCATTCCCTACTATCGGCTGCCATCGGTATCTGGCAGTACCCGTGCTTCAAATCCAGAGTGGAGATGAACCGGGCGTGACGCAACCGTTCCAGGATGTGATTAATTCGGGGGACAGGATAAGCATACGGAATGGAATGCGCATTGAGTTGTCGGTAATCGATGCACATGCGCCACTCACCAGTCTTCTTCTTGACTAAGACGATTGGAGCGCTGTGCGGACTACGCGACGGCTCAATGGCATTTGCTTGGATCAGCTCATCCACCTGTTCGTCAATCATCCTCTGCATGGCCGAATTCTTCGGATAATACCTTTGCTTCAGCGGCTTCTCATCCTTCAGTCGAATCCGGTGCCCCGCGATATGCGAGACCCCTTGCAGCCCCTCGAAGAGTGCCATTTCCGACTCCAGGAACTCCCTAAGTTCCGGATCCAGTGTAAAATTAATCAAACAGTTTTCCTTTAATTGATCGTTTATTGGCATACGTCCTAAGACGTTGATGATATTTCTTCGACTGATGAGTCGTTCAATTATATGTTTGTTCTTAAGTCTAACATTAGAGTTTTTGTATATAAGTCTCAGGTGCTGAGTACAGCGGCAGAGCGGGAGCATGTATGTATGCATACATTTAAAGCATATACATTGAGACAAAAAAATATATCGTAAGACAAAGGAATGGTATTCGGCAGAATATGCAGACGTTGCATTTTCTGCGCTATGGTCACGCCACTAATGAGTGGACGATCATATTTCGAATGCACTTTGGGTTGCGTTATGTTTAGCAACAAAGTGTCGCTAAATGGGTTATTGTTTATTTGATCTCATATACCCTTACATTCGTTGGGTATGTATTATATATATGTTGCCCATGCTTCACCTCCCTTCTTTTTTTTTTTAAATAACGTACTATTCTATATGTAGGTATTTAAAATTTATAGTTATTTGAGGGACAATTTTTTAAATTTAATTCTAAATAAGTAGTTAATGAATATAATGAAGTTAAAACCTTTTTTTTTTTATATTTATTTTTGAAAATAAAATTAAAATTACAATAATTAAATAGTTTATTTTTTTTTAAATATAATAATATATAATGAATATAAAATATGAATAAATGAATATTAAAAGAAGAATAGATTTTTTTTTGTTTTTGTTTTTAATATTTTTTTTTTTTTTAAATCATTAAAATAATTGTAACCTATCCTTATGTACTGTTTGTTTTTTGTTCTTATTATTCTTTATAACTATTTGGTCGTTAGGTTCTATTTATATGACCTTAAAAGGTCCTATATATACTGGATCTAACTTATGCCCTGTTTCATTTCTTAACAGTTCGTTAACTCCTATGTTTAATTCTATATTCTTTACTTAACTATCGTATCTATGTTTATTTTTTTGCTTGTTTTGTTCAAGCATTATTTTAGCTCTTTTATATACTATTTCAAAACTATATTTTGATTCTTTAGCATAATCCTCTGCATTATATCATTGAGTAATAAAGAGACAGAGGAGGCTTTTGGATCAAAAGCTCTTTTTCGAAACAGTTCACGAGCGATAGCAAGGTTGCAAAC